>NC_133659.1:180988810-181288810 GCF_037893015.1 Macrotis lagotis | reverse complement strand
GATTCCATTCTTTTGTTTCATTTACCTCCTATGAAGGTAAATGCTAGTGATATCTCTCAACAAACCAGGTCTGTAACTCTCTCAACAAACCATAGGGTCAGTGAATCATAGATTTAAATAACATAGGTAATCAAATATAGCATTTTCATCTTATAGGCAAGGAAATTGAGGGTTCACTGACTGGCTGAATCCAAATCTAAAACTCTTTCTGATGTGCCACACTGCTTCACAACAAAACATTTTGTAAAATAATCTCAAAACCTGATTTTTTTAGAGATGAATGGAAGAGTGGATAGAACACTCAACTTGGAGTTTGGACGATATGAGTTCAAATCTTCCTTTAGCCAACTTATTAATTATTGATCTTGGACAATTTATTTGATCCCTCTGAGACTTTGATTGTAAAATAAGGATTTTGGACTCAGTTCTTTTAGTTCTAAAATCCTAAGATTTTAGACAGCTCATCTAATAATATCATTACTTCATTTACTGAACCCTTCAAAAGCAATGATTCCTCATTGTTTTGTTAACCACATCCAATTTACTTAGAAAAACATTAAAAGCCCCGAATTCTCTGATTCTATTCTTTTTTGCTGGCCTTATCTCCTATAGGTCCAGGGATATGTATCCTTCACTACTGTATTTAATTTACTATTCCCTCAAAATATCCCACATCTTCTCTACTTATTATGTGGTTTCTTTTGCCTAGACTACTAACCTCCTTAGATTTATCCCACCTATCAAAGCATAGCTCCAAATATAGATAAAGTATGAAGACCTTCTTAATCCCTATCCATAAGGAATTGTGTTTTCATTAAGAGCACCAATAGAGTTTTGTTACTCTCTTCAGGCACTAACTACATATTACTTTGAAATATGGTTATTTGTGTATTTGTCTTATCTCCTATATAGTGTCATATTCATTTTTCCTTGTATCTTCAATGACACCTAGAATAGACTTATCATCCTCAGTGCTTTAAAAATTAGAGAATGAATGAGGGAAGTATCACAAAAAACAAGCAATCAACATGTTTTGACTCCAAATGGGTTGAGAATAACCGACAAAAAGATTTTATTTTTCACAATATCTCTCAAAAATTCTAGTAATAAGATGGTTAAAATATTATAGACTAAGGGTTTATTTTTTATTATATTGTTACTTTATGTACCTTTCAAAGCAATGGCAACCATTTTTACAAAACAAAAGGTTTTGTACACAACAGTCAGTCAAGAAATATTTTGTATGTCAACTAATTTCTCATTTCCATTTATATAGATATATTGATATAGACTTTGCTATAGATGTTTATTTTTTAAACACTAATATATATCTCGACCTTTCAAAGTGATTTTGTCAAAATTAATGGGTTGAAAGAAAAAAATAGGCAATAGAATAAATGATTTCTCTGAGCTTCCTTAACATAGAGCCTGAGTGAATTAAAAAGAATATTGATAATTTTGGTAATATCTGGGTATACTCACTAGATTTCCATTGAACATCTGTAAAGGAAAAAGCCAGACAAAAACATAAGAAGCAAAAGTTCTGTGTTTGTCCATGAAAATCTATAATCAGACTTATTCACCGGGGGCCACCAATTCTATGTTAACCTTAATTCCTTAGCTGAGATCAAAGTACAAAACAAATCTGGTGTCAAATCTTACTGTTTCAACCTTCACAGAACCCCTCATGTCTCCCCTTCTCTTCATTCATATAGCTACTATCCTTCTACAAACTTTATCTCTTCTCATTTGGACTATTGCAAGAGCATTTCAGGTGTTTTCTGTCTTAAGTCTCTCTCATAAATAATTTTTTAAAGTATCTTCTCTCTCTCTCTCTTTCTCTCTCTCTCTCTCTCTCTCTCTCTCTCTCTCTCTCTCTCTCTCTCTCTCTCTCTCTCTCTCTCTCTCCTTTATTCAGCTTTCAGTCATTTCCCTAAAATATGAATCTAACTATTCTAACTATATCCTCTCCACCTCCTCCAATGAACTGCTGATTCATTATTAAGTTCAGAATATCAAATCCTCTTGTGACCCTCCCCTTCATAATCCAGTTCTTTCTTAACATTTCCTGAAATTATTATGCTTTACTGCCCTTAATTCTTCTACAATCTAGCTCTTCTGGTTTGCTCGTTGTTCCTCATAAATGTCACTTACTTTTCTCTCTCCTTGTCTTTGCACTAGCTGCTCCCCTTTGCCAGAAATGTTCTGCCCCATCATTGTTCTCCCATGGCTTCCAATGTTTTCTTTAAGATTTAACATCATTTGGGGCGGCTAGGTGGCACAGTGGATAGAACACCAGCCCTGGAGTCAGGAGTACCTGGATTCAAATCCGGCCTCAGACACTTAATAATTACCTAACTATTTGGCCTTGGGCAAGCCACTTAACCTCATTTGCCCTGCAAAAAAAAAAAAAAGAATTAACATCATTTTTACCTTCTACAGAAAGCATTTCTTTATCTGTTTCCCTCCTCTTCAGTATCCCTATCTTCTAGCAGTCTCTGTCTGAGATTACTTTCTATTTATATTGTATGTATATTTTCTTTGCATTTTCAAAGCTTACCAAATTTCCTTGCTCACAGAAAGTTTTTAATAAATGTGTATTGATTTACTGGTGCTTACCAAAGCCACAGATCTATAAATATCATATGCATATAGGTATATATGCATATAATCATGCATAGAAATGCGGCCTTTTTCATTCATTTAAGAATTATTTATTGAGATACAACTATATGCAAAATTTTTTACTGTGTGAAAAAAAAGTCACCAAACCCTCTTGAATATCATTTGTCATTCCTTCTACCAGAGAGACAATTAACTGAAAATCAAATACCTAACTCCCTCCTTTTTCCTCTCATTTTTCCCCTCCTCTTCCCTCTCTCCTCTTGCCTCCCCTCCTCTCCCCCCTTTCTTCTCATCTCCTTTAACCCCCTCTCCTCTCCTCTCACTCCTTCTTCTCTCTTCTCTCCTCTCCTCCCCTCTCCTTTCTCTGACAGTTACTATCCAGTATTATATACAAGGGTGTATATACCCATACATAGACTTGTACATACAGACATATATGAATTTATTTATGCAATTTTCAATCTATGTGTGTATGCATAGGTTATGTATACATAAGTGTAGGTATACACCATTAATATTATATCATATATATATATACAAATGCCTATACCCTTGCATATGCACACACATGTGCATGCATATATATTTAACACATCTATGATTTTAATGATATGGGAAATTCTCAGATGAGGAAATCCCTTTAGTTGAGCAAGCTAATACCTTCTCTGAATCTTATCACCTTCAAAATTTACTTGTAGTATTGAGGAGTTAAGTGACTTTTCCAGGATCATATAGGCAGTGTCAGAAGTAAGATTTGATTCTAGGTCATACTGATCATAATGTCAGCTCACTATTCACTTGGAATACTATTTGTCCATATTGATATATACATATGTATATAATAATATAGGCATATATGTTTATACATGATTATTAATATTATTCATGAAAGATATTTATATATTTGTGCATTTGAATTGCCTTTATGTGCACATTTAACTATACATGTAAATAAATATCTTTTTGGAATATCATTTCAATGATACTGAGGACATCCAGTAAGAAATCTACCTCTCCCAATGTAAATCAATAACTTTACTGTCCTTTACTGATTAGAGTGCATACAATTTTAAAAGGTTAAATGAATTAGCCAAAGTTGAACAATTAGGAATTACTAGAAGTGGACTTAAATGTATAACTTTTAATTCTGTATGTTGTAAGCTATTGTGGCTATATGTGCATGTATATACGCACATATATAATGTCCACATATATGTATACAAGTGTACATATAATGTTCACATATGCAAATATGCTGATATTCATGTGTACATATACACATACATATTTCAAAATCTTTATGAAATTTAAGTAGCTTTAAGCAATGCTAGAATATGTGTGTGTATATATATATATATATGTATATTTATATGTATATATGGGTATATATGTCTATAATGTTTTTCCAAATTGTTTGTCTCTATCTAGTACCAGTTTTTCTACCCTAATTTATATATATATGAATTTCCTCCATTCACAAGATATTCTGTCTTCTTGGAATTTTTTCCACAAGTCATAATAACTCTCAACACTGTCTTTTTGCATAAGAGATGATCTAATGAAAGGAGTGTTCTATTTTCCTACCTCTATCTCACATTATCAGTAAGTTAGCACCCATTATGTTATGACTTTTTCTGAACATCCAAACTTCTAGTACATCTCTCTTGAAATGATCTTCTATTTACTTTGTGTGTATTTTATATTTGCTAATATTATGTTTCTCTCGAAAGAATATAAGTTTCTTGAGGACAGGGAGTATTTTTTTTGTCTAAATATCCTAAGTAGTAGCAACCCTTTTATATATGCTTTGAAATTTGAAAGTTAACATTTCTTACATTCATTCAAATTCAATGTCCAGTCAACAAACCTTTTTCTTTTAAGTGGAATTACTGCTATAAATGCTTATGCATTTGGAGTCTGAGATATGCTGCATATTGTCCAAGTATCATTGGGTAAGTCACTTCTCAAACCCTGCATTTCCAAATTTTAAAAGAAAGGAGATAGATTAGAGGGTATGAAAGGTTCCTTCTAGCTCCAACTTAGAGATTCTTGACCTGTAAATGGAAGTTCATAGTTAGATTTTAGCAAGCCCATGAACTTGAATGGGAGAAAATTGCATCACTATCATTACTGCTTTCTATACATATTGCAAATTTCTACAGAATTTAAAATACTACCAAAGCAGTCTGTGACACAAAATTACCTAAGATCTTTCACACTTTCCGAGACGACAAATATCTATTATCAGGATTTTGGAGGTCAATTAATTTTTTATGATCCCACTGTTAGTAACTGTCACAGGGTGATTTTCCTGATTCTAAGTTCAACATTCAGTCATTTCATGTTGCCACTGAAACCACCTAAATACATATGCATATGTACACAGATGCATGCTTTTCCACATCCAGAAAGACATTCATGGACCACAAGTTAAGCACCCCAGATCTGAAGATAGAAAGGCCCTAAAATATTATCTATGCATCTTCCTTTTTTGTTACTCTAGAAGAAAATGAAGAATTTTTGAAATGATATGGTATAATTAAGATGGCACAGCTAGTGCTAGAAAATCTCTAATTCCAAATTGACAGTTATCTCTGCTATATTAGTTTCTCAATAAGGTGGCCCATATTGTGTTCAAAGTCTAATCCTTGCTAAGGAAGCAGTAAAATGAATTAAGATACATCATAGACTTCTAGCTAAAAGGTCTAGAAACTCTACATCAAATACTTATTAACTATGTCACCATGGGTAAATCATTTAACTTCCCACAGTTTGTTTCCTTATATTAAAAGTAGATAATTATATTTGCACCTAATTCTCAGAACTGCTGTGAAGAAGTTACTTTATGAACACTGAAATAAAATGTAAATGTGAGTTTCTGCACCTGTAATTAATATCCCTTTTTAATTCATTGAGGTAACTGTCTCGGTTAACATTTTTAAAATTAACTGAAAACAAAGAAAAAGAGAAATGTAATACAAAACTGTGGTTAACTAAATGTGGAGAGTTTAGCTCCAATAAATGAGCTTGAGATATTTTCTTCCTCCTTAAATGAGTAGGAAGCAGAAGCCATATTTGACAAATGGATGATGAAAGAAATGTTAATAAATTTTTGCAGAATGGGTGTCAGTGTAGAATTCACACATATGTTTTTTACCCACTCAAGTCTGATAATTCCTTTTAGCTAGAAAGTACCAGGAAAAATGAAACTACCAAGAAGAATTTAGAGTTATGCAGTACAATTTTTTGACTAGCTTGAACCCTACCTCCTACATTTCGATCATTTCACATGTATCTAAGGAGAAAAATCACAATTATATATAACACCTTTAGCCTTTTTTCTTCTTTCACTTTTTACTTGTTACTGTTACCAATAAGCTTGTCGTTTTAATAAACTGGAAAGTCATGGATCCCGTTTTCCTACTGACAAATGCCATTTAATACTTCAAAAGAGGATTTTCTATAACTGGTAAGAAAGAACCTTTTACTTCAGGGTATACTTATAAAATAATGGATCTGGTTGTTAGTAAGATCCAGGGAATTTCACTACTTGGAATGTCTCATTCTTTTCTGGGCATAAATTGGATTGTTAATCAATTCATTAAGAGTCACAAAATCCTATAATCATTTATTTTTTTAGTTTTTGCAAGGCAAAAGGGTTAAGTGGCTTGCACAATGGCCACACAGCTAGGTAATTATTAAGTGTCTGAGGCCAGGTTTGAACTTAGGTACTCCTGACTCCAGGGCTGGTGCTCTATCCACTGTGCCACCTACCCACCCCAAAATCCTATAATCATTAAAGAATTTCCTTCCTTCTTTCCTTCCTTCCTTCCATCATATAAGAACTTGTGACATAAGACAAATTCAAATGCAACAAAGCTCTGTAGCCTGCTAAAAACGCTAACTGGAATATTATACAAGAACCTTCAGAATCATCACTTAAACAGTGCTTAGGCTGGAAATGTCTTATTTGGTAAAATCAAAAATTTCAAAATAAAACATAGTTACATTTGGATCCTCTGTGCTGTGTTGGTTATATAGTTATGAGCATTGCCCTTGAAGGCAGACATCTGACAGTCTGATTGCTTTTCAGACTAAATGCTTCACCTTCTGTTGGCAAATGTGTCCTCTTATCTTTTGCCCTGTGACTGAACAAACATACATTGATTTCTGTCTTGCGTTTTTTATAGAGAAACAACATCCCACAGATATTAGATATGAGAGCGTATGGTTAGTAAAGGATTTAACTGAGTTACATTAAAAAGTAAGAATTTTTTATTGTCCTATGGATTATTCTTCTTAAGGAAAAACAGACATATACATGTATGCATACACATGTCTGCATATAAAGGGACATATACACACATACATATTTCTCTATTTCTATTACTATCGATTTATATCTATATATCTTTGCTTATGAGACAGGTGGCACAAGTGTTCTGCAGAATTTTCAATGCATACCTTCACAGAGGATAATTGGAGAAAATTGCAATGACAGCATCACAGATGAAAAGCAGACAAGCAACCAGAAGACATCAGGTATGGTTGACAAGATGCTAAATAGAGTAAGCAAAACCAAAAGTAGGAAATTTTAAATAAAAATCTTCAGTATTTCATAATATGCAAGTGAGATAACAATGAGGTAAATGGTGGAGGGGAGGACATTGCATAGTCATTCAATAGAGTACAAGATAAATAAAGTCAGATTGTATTATTGAATGAAAGACTTTAGGCCTCAACTATTAACAAAGCACTTCTTTTTTTTTTGTTTTTTGTTTTTTTTTGGCAAAGCAATGGGTTTAAGTGACTTGCCCAAAGTCAAGGAGCTAGGTAATTATTATGTTTCTGAAGCCAGATTTAAACTTAGATCCTCTTGATTACAGGGCCGGTGCTCTATCCACTGTTCAACTCAGTTGCCCCTACAAAGCACTTCTTAAAAGAAAAAAAAAATAATTCCTCTTTAATTCATGTAGTTCATATATAGCATTCTTCTAATTGTAAATTATCTCTTGTATATTTATATTTATATAGATATAACCATAAGTGAGGAAAAAGTTTTGGGGAGGGCAGATTCCTTACCAAACTCCCCAACCTTTCAGATTTGCTGATCACTGACTTTTTATATTGTACTGGTTGTGAAGAGTTCAGATGGGAACTGAATCTTACTCTCATGGAACATTCTAGATGAAAGTCAAAGGGGTATTGAAATGTGAATTACTACTATTATAACTAGTATTTTGTTTTTGGAGGTGGAGTGAGCATGGGCTCAAATTTAATTGAAATAAAAAACTATCAATGAGGAAACTCTCTCTACAAAATCAGATTAGGGCCTGCTCTACAGTCCTAAAAATCTAATTAAGTTTACTGGGGGCACCAAGAAGCTAATTGTTTTACGAAAGATCAAATAGTCTATATGTGACTGAGACAGGTTTTAAACCCATGTCTTCCTGATAGGACTGGTTATTTATTCATACAGAATGACACTTTCTTTTGTTGCTATTATTACAATTGCTATTTGATACATTATCCAAACATTTGGAGATTTATTATTGGAAAATTCAGTCATATGGTTTATCTATATGGGATCAGATCTGTTCAATACCTGAATAAATTGAAATAATATCAATGCAATCAATAAACAAACACACACACACACACACAAATACCCACCCACACCAACACCCACATGCACACACACACACACACACACACACACACACAGACACACAAACAATACAATCATAAATAGATAAATATAAGACTATCAGGATTGTTCTACTGCAACTGCTTCAAAAAGTAATCTGCTAACTCTCTTCTACTCTTTATAAGATGCTTAGTAATTAAATTTCCACTCAATACCCACTTTCAAATACATTGCATCCTGTGAAATAAACTATAAAGAGCTAGGTACTTGCAGAGACAAATGCAAATGATTTTATTTTGTTCACTGAAGTCTTAAAAAGTGGTTTTTCATTTAATGAATTTTACCTGTACAAGATACATTGACTATATGTTACAGACTATATGTATAGACTCTCTATATATAAATGTAAGAAGCAGAGGTAGAGGTAAACACCAGGTGGTTCTCCATAAAAATACACATTTTTTTCTACACTGGAATTTATAATGATCATATGTCACCAAAACAGATAAAGAAAAAATAGGGCAAAATGTAACTCAGTATCTCAATACACATAATATATGGAATTTAAAAAAAACCCTGATAATTTCAGGAAATTTTCAGATATCATGCAGGAATTTGGTGTTTTAGGCAATTGATTTAAAAAAACAAAAGAACTTTTCCTTATTCAGGAGTTGTTTTTTTTTATCATCAGAGTATATTGTGGCAACAATTTTTGAATTATCAAATGTTTTGTACATAAATAATTGGAGCTTTCAACATACTGGAGAGAATCCTTCATTTTTACTCAATATTGTGTTCTTATAGACAAACTTCTGCAAACCCTCAAACATTTGAAAAGATATTGTAACCTTATTACAATATAGAGAATATGCCTTAGAGAAGAGATTGCTTTTTAAAGGGGTCTTTTAGTGTACAAAGTAGAATTCCACAAAATTGAATTTCACTATGACACAAATAATATAAAAAATTTTTCAGGAAAGTCTTTATCATGTGAAAACATAAATTGAAAAAAATCCAAATCTTAGATATTTCTAGTCATTTGGGTCTGTAAGGCTACACATTGGACTCTCAATATATCATAATTTTATAACAATATATAAGCCAGTCATATGCAAGGAAAAGTGGGGGGGAACAAAAGGAAAATATTCCTCACCTTAAATAATAGTCAATTTTTACTTTACAGTAAACTTTTACTTTTACAATACTTTAAGGTTTGCAAAATATTTTATACATTGATATAACAGAGATGAATCATCAATAGAACCCCAGTCTTTTAAGTATGTACCATATATTCTGTCTGATATTGACCAATGTGAAGACTTATTTGCAGAAGTACGTAATGTAATATTGGTCTCTTTTGACAACATGATGTACAGAATATATAGGTATACTTCTTGGGGTTCTGAGAAATTTTTATCTTGAGAATATCCCTTTGTTAAATCAATTTAACATTTTTTTAAAATTAATATTATAGAAATAAGAATTACTTGATTAATAATGGGTAAAATTCTGAATGGGGCCTTATCCACTATAATATGAAAATGCCCCCAAATACCTTATCGTTTTCCCCTAGAACTCCAAGGAGCATAAAAGGAGCCTTTTTCTGGTGATCCAACCTCCTAAATGGTGTTTGGATTGGGCAAGGGAACCTCAAAGCTTATATATGTTAAAGAAACATTAACTGTTTTATATCTTCAACTCTGTACTATTATCTCTATTTTTCAGATGAAGAAACTGAGGTAAAGAAAGTTTAACTGACTAAGCTAGATTTAAAATCACATCTTCCTTTCCCCAAGTGCAGTATTCAATCTAATAAACCACTATTCCTTTGTCTAACATTCTTTTTTTAATTTTTAAAGATTTTATTTGAATTTTCAGTTTTACAATTTTTCTCCCAATCTTACTTCCCTCCCCCTGCCCACAAAAAGCAGTCAGACTTTATTTTGTTTCCATGTTGTACATTGATCCAAATTATGTGTGATGAGAGAGGAATCACATCCTTAAGGAAGAAACAAAAAGTATAAGAGATAAAATGAATAGACAATAAGATATGTTTTTTTTTCCTAAATTAAAGGGAATAGTCCTTGAAATTTATTCAAACTCCATGGCTCTTTATCTGGATACAGATATTATTCTCCATTTCATACAGTCCAAAATTGTCCCTGGTTGTTGCACTGATGGAACAAGCAAGTCCATCAGGGTTGAAGGTCAGCCCCATGTTGCTGATAGGGTGTACAGTGTTTTTCTGGTACTGCTCATCTTACTTAGCATCAGTTCATGCAAATCACTCGAGGTTTCCCTGAATTCCCATCCTTCCTGGTTTCTAATAGAATAATAGTGTTCCATGACATTCATTTACCACAGTTTGCTAAGCCATTCCCCAATTGAAGGACATTTACTTGAATTCTAAATCTTTGCCACCACAAACAGGACTGCTATGAATAATTTTGTACAAGTGATGTTTTTAGCCTTTTTCATCATCTCCACAGGGTATAGACCCAGTAGTGGTATTGCTGCATCAAAGGGTATGCAAATTTTTTTTTTGCCTTTTGGGCATAGTTGAAAATATCTCTCCAAAAAGTTGGATGAGTTCACAGCTCCACCAACAGTGTAATAGTGTCACACAGCCCTCCCAACAATGATCATTGTCCTTTCTGGTCATACAGACCAGTCTGAGAGGTGTGAGATGATCCATCAGAGAAGCTTTGCTTTGCATTTCTCTAATAATTAATGATTTAGAGCAATTTATCATATGGCTATGTATTGCTTTGATCTCATCTGTAAACTGCCTTTACATATCCTTTGACCATCTGTCACTTGGGGAACGGCTCTTTTGTTTAAAGAAAATATGACTCAATTCTCTATATATTTTAGAAATGAGTCCTTTGTCAGAATAATTAGTCCTAAATATTGTTTCCCAATTTATTACATTTCTTTTGATCCTGGTTAAAGCGATTTTATCTGTGCAAAAGTTTTTTTTTTTTAATTTAATGTGATCAAAATCATATAGAGTGTTTTTGGTGATGTTCTCCATCTCTTCCTTATTCATAAACTGCTCCCCTTTCCATAGATCTGACAGGAAAACTAGTCCTTTTTTATGTCTAAATCCTGTAACCATTTGGAACTTATCTGGGTAAAGGGTGTTGGGTGTTGGTCCAATCTAATTTTCATTCATACTAACTTCCAATTTTCCCAGCAGTTTTTATCAAAGAGAGAGTTTTTATCCCAATAGCTGGACTCTTTGGGTTTATCAATCAGCAGATTACTATAATTGTCTCTTGCTTTTGCACCTAGTCTATTCCACTGGTCCACCACTCTATTTCTTAGCCAAGACCAAACAGTTTTGATGACTGATGATTTATAATATAAATTTTTCAGGCAGGGCTAAGCCCCCATCTTTTGCACTTTTTTTTTCATTAAATTCCTGGAAGTTCTTAAATTTTATTTCTATTATGAATTTACTTACAATATTTTATAACTCGTTAAAGTAATTTTTTTTGGAATTATGACTGGTAGGGCACTAAACAGTCAGTTTAGTTTTGGTAGAATTGTTATTTTTTTATGTTAGCTCTACCTATCCATGAGAAGTTGGTATTTGCCCAGTTATTTAAATCTGATTTAATTTGTGTGAGAAGTGTTTATAATTGTTTTCAAAAAGTTTCTGAGTCTGTCTTGGCAAATAGACCCCCAGGTATTTTATATTATCTGAGGTTACTTTGAATGGGATTTCTCTTTCTAGCTCTTCCTGCTGTATCTTGCTAGACATATATAGAAAAGTTGAGGATTTATGAAGGTTTATTTTATAATCCGTGACTTTGCTAAAATTGCTAATTGTTTCCAGTAGTATTTTGGATGATTTCTTGGGATCCTCTAGGTATACCATCATGTCATCTGCAAAGAGTGAGAGTTTGATCTTTTACATCCCAATTGTAATTCCTTCAATTTCTTTTTTTATCTCTAATTGCTGAAGCTAACATTTCTAATACAATATTGAAAAGTAGTGATGATAATTGGCACCCTTGTTTCACCCCTGATTTTATTGGGAAGGCCTCTAGCCTCTCCCCATTGAATATAATGTTTGTTCACGGTTTCAAATAGTTACTGCTAATTGTTGCAAGGAACAGTACATTTATTCCTACACTCTCTAGTGTTTTTAGGAGGAATGGGTGCTGTCTTGTCAAAAGTTTTTTCAGCACCTTTTGATATGATCATATAATTTCTGATAGGTTTCTTGTTGATATAATTGAGTATATTTACAGTTTTCCTAATATTGAACCAACCCTGCATTACTGGGATAACTATTGCTTGATCATAATGTATTATCCTAGTGATAACTTGTAATCATTTTGCTAAGATTTTATTTAAGATTTTTGCATCTATATTCATCAGGGAAATAGGTCTATAATTTTCTTTCTCTGCTTTAATTCTTCCTGGTTTAGGAGTCAGCATCATATTGGTTCATATTAAGAGTTAGGCAGAGTTCTAACTTTCCCTATTTTTCCAAAGAGTTTATAAAGAATTGGAACCAATTGTTCTTTAAATGTTTGGTAGAATTCACTTGTGAATTCATCAGGCCCTGGAGATATTTTTTTTAGGGAGTTCAATAATGGCTTGTTGAATTTCTTTTTCTGAGATAGGGTTGTTTAGGTATTTAATTTCCTCTTCATTTAAACTGGGCAAATTATATTTTTGTAAATATTAATCCATTTCATTTAGATTATCAAATTTATTGGCATAGAGTTGGGCAAATTAATTTCAAATTATTTCTTTAATTTCCTCCTCATTGGTGATGAGTTGACCTTTTTCATTTATGATATTAGCAATTTGGTTTTCTTCTTTCCTTTTTTAATCAAATTGACAGGTTTATCAATTTTATTAGTTTTTTTTCTTAAAACCAACTTTTGGTTTTATTTTTTAATTCAATAGTTTTTTGCTGGTGATCTTATTAATTTCTCCCTTAATTTTTAGAATTTCAAATTTGGTATTTAATTGGTAATTTTAAGTTTGTTCTTTAACAATTTTTAAGTTGAATGTTTAGTTCATTGATTTCCTCTTTCTCTAGTTTATTCCTGCAAGCATTTAAAGATCTAATTTATGCCCTGAGAGCCGCTTTGAGTGAATCCAAAAATTTTTGGTATGTTGTTTCATTATTGTCATTATCTAGAATAAAATGGTTAATTCTTTCTATAAATTGTTTTTTGCTCCACTCATTATTTAAAATTAGGTTATTCAGTTTCCTATTGGTTCTGGGTCTATATCTCCTTGGCATAGCATTGCATATGACTTTTATTGCCTTGTGATCTGAGAAAGATGTTTTCACTCACTATTTCTGCCTTTCTGCAGTTGATCATTACATTTTTTATGTCCTAATTCATAGTCAATTTTTGTATTAGTGCCATGTACTGCAGAGAAAAAAGGTATATTCCTTTCTATCCCTGTTCAATTTCCTCCACAGGTCTACCATACCTAGTATTCCTAACAATGTATTTGCCTCCTTAACATCTTTCTTGTTTATTTTATTATTGGTTTTATCTAGATCTGAGAGTGGGAGATTGAGGTCACACACTAGTAGAGATTTGCTATCTATGTCTTCCTGTAGTTCTTTCAACTTATCCTCTAAGATTTTGGATGCTATTCCATTGGGTGCATAGATAGATAGATAGATAGATAGATAGATAGATAGATAGATAGATAGATAGATAGAGTCAGTATAGAAATAACTTTATTGTCTATGGTATGTGTTAGGAGGATAAAGTTTCCTTCCTCATCTCTTTTAACACTATCTATTTTTCATCTTCTTTGTCTGAGATAAGGATTGCTACCCCTGCACTTTTAACTTCAGCTTAAGCAAAATATATTTTGCTCCCACCTTTTAACATTACTATAAATGTACCTCTTTGATTCAAATGAGTATCTTGTAAGCAGAATATTATAGGATTCTACTTTTTAATCCACTCTTCCATTCATTTTTATTTTAAGGGAGTGTTCATCCCATTCACATACAAAGCTATGATTACTAATTCTTTATTGCCCTCCATCCTATCTTCCCTCTGTATTTTTCCCTATTACCCCTTATCCTTATTCCCCAGTATTTTGTTTCTGAATATCATCCCCTTTAGTGCATTTGCCTTCATATATCAGCCCCTCCCCTTTCTTTCCCCTTTCCCTTTTTCCCTTTTTCCCTTTTTCCCTTTTCCCTTCCCTTTCTTAGTTCCCCTTTTTTCCACACTCACCCTCCCTTTCTTCATCGCCCTCCCCTTTTCCCCATTTAATACTTGAAAGTTTAGATGTTTTTTAAGTTAACTTATGCATGTGTAAGTTGACTTTAAGTCAAGTCTGATGAGAAGAAGATTTGGGTGTTTCTCATCTCCTCCCTTCTTGTCCTCTATTACCATAAGTATTTTGTACCTCTTAGTGTAATGAGAATTGCCCCCATTCAATCCCCTCCCTCCTGTCCCCCTTTTTAAGGAGATAGTGTTTTTTAGATAATTCTATCTGAGTCATAGAAAATTCTGAGTATCCCTCCTTTCTAGCTAAGCACATTCTGTCTAATAGAGTTAAAATTCTTGAGAGTTATTAGAGTCTTTCACCGAAGTGGGGTTAAGGTCATTTAAATCCCATTGGATGACAGTCTCATGGATAGATCATGAATGCCCATAACTTCTTCCTAGGTATATTCTCTCTGTTCAAGTTACAATTCTCAAGATTTATGAGAATCTTTTTCCCCATGCTGGGACATAGCCAGTTTCCAATTAATGGATAGCAGCTTTTTTTGTTCACTTTTACCACGCGTTTTTTTTTTTTTAAAAAACCTTTTCATGTGTCTCTTGAACTTACTGTTTGATGTCCAAATTTTCTATTTAGCTCTGGTCTTTTTATCAGGAATTTTTGGAATTCTTCCATTTCATTAAATGTCCATCTTTATCCCTGGAAGGGAAGGTTCAGCTTTGTGGGATAGTAGATTCTTGGCTGCATTCCAAGCTCCCTTCCTCTTTGAAATATCTTGTTACCATGCCCTTCAATCCCTTAATGTTGATGCAGCCAGATCCTGCATAATCCTTACTGTGGTTCCCTCATATTTAAAATGTTTCTTTCTGCTGCTTGCAGGATTTTCTCTTTTATCTGACAGTTCTGGAATTTGGCCACAACATTTCTTGGTGTTTTCATTTTAGGATCTTTTCCTGGAGGGGATCAATGGATTCTTCAATGACTACTTTACCCTCTGGTTCCATGATGTCAGGGCAACTTTCTATCACTAGATCCTGTAATATTAAGTCCAGGAATTTTTTTTCTTCAATGTTTTCTGGAAATCCTTGCCCCTCCTCAACCTATTCTCAAGGTCAGTGGTTTTGCTGATGAGGTATTTTACATTCTCTTCTATTTTTTCTATTTTTTGATTTTGTTTAACTGACTCTTGCTGTCTCAAGAAATTATTAGTATCTACAGACTCCTTTATTTTTTTAGGCAGGAGTTTCTTCATTAACCTTTTGCAACCCCATTTTCCAATTGGTCAATTCTAGTTTTGAGAGAGCTTTCCATTTGACCAAATGAGATTTTGAGAGAATTATTTTCTTTTTGCATTTGCCCAATTGTGGATCTGAGAGATTTATTCTCATTTTGAATTTGTCTAATGGTATTTTCTAAGGATTTGTTTTCTTGTGGCAAGGTATTTATTGTCTCTCCCAAATTTTCCAGTTGATTTTTAAACTCCTTCCTTATTTCTTCAAGGAAGTATTTCTGTGCTGAAGAACACATTATATTCTCCTCAGAGGTTCTAAGGTCTATCTGAGTTAGGGTCTTTTCCTTCCAAGAATTTTTCTATGGTTCCACCTTTCCACTGACCTTTCTTCATTTTGCTAAGACCTTGAGTTGGGGAGGGCCTTGTTCACAGTAGCCTGGGATCTCTAGAGGCTTTACTCACTGAGTGCAATTTCTCTGGCTGTCCATTAGGAGGTGCTGGTTGCTTTCTCTGTAGTGTCTGTGACATTGATTGAGGCTTTTTCCCTTAGCTTGAAGATAGGGATTGAAGCTATTAAATCCTTTTCCTTCAATCAATGGTTGACTTTACCCTGGGGTTATATCATTACTCTCTCTATTGTCAGCTAGGCTGGTTCTTCTTCTCACACACATGTGCCTGCCTGGATTTGCCCAGGGCTGCTGCTGGAGAGAAATCCTGAGGTAGTTGTCCTTTCTTCTGGATTTCTTTCTGGGTTTTGTGGGTCAAATTTCTGTTAAGAGGTTTGATTCATATGATAGACGGGAATAGATCAGGAGACTTTAGAACTGTGCCTATCTTCTCTCTGCCATCTTGGCTGGAAGTTTCCTAACATTCTTAAAGCACTTCATGGTTTCTGAAGTACTAATAATCATATTTGATGCTCACAATAACTCTGGGAATTATTATTATCCCCATTTTGCAGGTGATGAATCTCATCCTAAGAGACAAGAAGTTACTAGTCCTAAGTAGCACACCTAATTAAATGTATGATGCAAGATGCAAACTCAGATTTTATTGACTTGAAGTATAGTTCATTATCTACTACAGCACTTAGCTGTTCCTTAGATAAATGTATAATTTTTAGGAAGGAAAGAACACTCAAGGATTGGGCAAAAGCCTTTTCAAAATAGGTTGTATAAAATCTGAGGCTTTAAAGAAGCTAGGAATTCTAGCTTGGTGAGGAAGAAAGAGGGAATGGGCAAGGGGAGTACCCTTGAGTCCAGATACTGGAGATATGAGAAAGAATGTTGTAGTCAGAAAATAGTAAGTAATCCAAGTGGGCTGTGATATAGGATGTTTTTAAAGGGACTATGTGAAAATAGCAAGTATTTGTCTTCAGTCCTCTGAATGTCCTTCATTCCTCAGATATGCCTAAACAAATGTTTACAATTTTCTTATCCCATGAGAGAGAGTCAAATATTAGCCCATTTTCACTTTCCTTTCAATTTCTTGGCAAGGAGTCACAGTCTTTTCTCAAAAATCATAAAATCATTGACTTTTTTTGAATGAATAGTGAAAGTTAAAATATACCACTTGTTTATTGTAACCCTTTGAAACCAGCAGGTGCTTCATGCTTTACCTTTCATTTGTGAGATGTAAAAAGGCTCAGCTGTGATAATATAGTTTTCAGGGTGATGAAAGGTCATGGAATTTCAGGGACCCTCCCATGTAGCCACAGCAAATTACATCTGTGTCTGTGTCTCTGTCTCTCTGTTTTTCTCTCAGTCTGTCTCATTCTTACATCTATGGTCTCAGCAGCCACAGAGCTGTGGGATGTGACACTTGATTAAATTTTGCCAGGTTGCTGACAAAGGTGTCCTGTGGCAGATTTGTGTATCTGAAAATTTGGAGTTGTAATTACTGCTATGAAACTGGGAATAGAGTTTATCACTGACTTCCTGACTAGAAACAAGATAATTGGGAAATAGTTTTTGTCTTCAATAAGATTTTTAAAATATGTTAATGAATAATGATTACCTAATACATTATTTAAGAGTTGGTGTGAAAACTCAAATTAAAATACTAAGAATTTTGATGTTCAAGTCTCATTTTCCTTCATCATCACCAGCATTTATCACTGCTGTGTGTGTTCTTATATCCTCTTATCTATGGGCTTTATTCAGCGATAAGCTGGTAAGGGCTTAACCACCATCTATTCCCATTTGCCACTACTCTCCCCTGTGTACATAAAACATTTGAAAGTTTTATTTGCATAGTAACATTTTACAAACAATTAAGTCCAGAAATAAACAAAATAATAAGTCATACTTTTATTTGTTTTGCTTGTTGATTTCTAAAATATTAATATCTACACTGAAAATTTAGTAATTGACTCCCCCAACTGACTTCAGCATACATACATTTACTCTGTTCTCATCTGGCTCTTCCAAAGGTTAAATATTCCTTCTCAATTTCCATTGCTGGTGTTTACATCCATGGCCTATTCGCTAAAAGTCCCCTAAGACTGCTCTGGCCAATTTCTAGAATTTTTAAAAAAATAATATTTCACCTGGGGATCTTAGCTACCAAGTGTTCCATGATCATTTCTAGGCAGATGAGTCCCAGATATATATAAACAATACTAGTCTCTGAACAGCTATAGTCATTAAATCTGCAACATACTGTCCTTGATATCTCATAGGCATCTTACCCTTAGTATATTGAAAATGAAAATATTGTTGTTCACCAATTGTTTATTGAGAAACATATTTCCCCAATAACTCTTACCCCTTTACAAGTTTCCATATGACTTCCATGGCTACTGTTATCTTTCCAGTCAACCACTTGTCCATTTTTAATATTATCCTTGATACTTTTAATTTAATCACTCATAGACAATCCATTGAAAAAGCTTGTTTCACTTCCAAATAAGATGGTGGAGAGAAGACAGGTCCTGTCCTTAGGTCTCCTGATTTTCCTTCATATATAATATGAAACAAGCCTCTTAATGAAAATCCGATCAGGAAAACCCAGAAAGAGAAGCTAGGAGAAGAACACTTACCTTAAGGCATGTCTTTGGGGATGATGGCTGAGGCACACATAGAGAACATAAAGCAAGTGGGGGTGGGGCAAGAGCCAGACTAGCCTAAGATTAGCCCTGTAAGCTTTCAATGTGGTAACTGCTCCTTGAATGAACTAGAGAGTGGAGGCATTGGCTGTGTGACTGATGGTCTGGGACTTAGCAGAATGGCTGCAGGATGAGTTCCAGCCTCTAGTATATTATACTGACCCGCACACTTGGAGTTACTAAACCCAGTGAGTAATGCCTCTAGGGATCCTAACACCAAACAGCTGTGAACCAGACCATCCCCCAACACAAGATCCTAGGAAAACTAAGAAAAGCCCACAGAAACAGGGATCCATAGAAAAATAGCTGGAAGGTAAAGACCCCAACTCAGAGAGACGTAAAACCTCTGAAGAAAATATGATTTGGTCTCCAGAACATAAATACTTCCTTGAAGGAATCAGGAAGGAGTCTACAAAAAGTTGAAAAACTTGGGGAAAGAAACCTATGAAAAGATTAACACTGCAATAATAAAACAAATCCTTGGAAAATGCAATTGGACAAATTTAAAAAGAAAATAATTCTCTCAAAACATCAATTGGTCAAATGGGAAACTCTTGCAAAGATAGAATTGACCAATTGGAAGAGGATTTGCAAAAACTAAATGAAGAAAATTCTTCTTTAAAAAAAAGGAATGGAGTCTGTGGAAACCAATGACTTAATGAGACAAAAAGAATTTGTTAAACAAAACCAAAAAATTGAAAATATAAAAGAAAATGTAAAATACCCCATTAGCAAAACCACTGACCTTGAGAATAGATTGAGGAGAGATAAACTAAGAATTATTGGTCTTCCTGAAAACATTGAAGAGATAAAAAAGCCTGAACTTAATAACACAAGATTTAGTGATGGAAAACTGGCCTAATATCATGGAACCAGAGGGGGAAAATAGTTGTTGATAGAATGCATCAATTTCCTCCTGAAAGGGATCCCAAAATGAAAATGCCAAGAAATATTGTGGCAAAATTCCAGAACTATCTGATAAAAGAAAAAATCATTCAAGCAAACAGAAAGAAACAATTTAGATACCAAGGAGCCACAGTAAGGATTTCCCAGGACATTGCTGCATCAACTTTAAAGGACCAAAGACCTGGGATATGATATTCCAAAAAGCAAGGGAGCTTGGAATGCAGCCAAGAATTCACTATCCAGCAAAAGTGAGCTTTCTCTTCTTCAAGTGGAAAAGATGGGAATTTAAGGAAATAGAAGACTTCTGACTTTTCCTGATGAAAAGTCCAGAGTTCAATAGAAAATTTAGACTTTAAATAGCAGACTCAAGAGACACATAAAAAAGTTAAAAAATGGGGGATGAGTAAAAGAAAAAGCAAAAAAAGAAATTGTTATCCAAAAAGATGAAACTGGCTTTATTCCTGCCTGGGAAAAAAAGTCATTAAGAACTCTCAGTAACTGCAACACTATTAGAGAGAATTTATTTAGCCAGAGGTGATAAACACTCATGACTTGAGGAACTGCTGTCCAACAAAGTGAAACTGGCTATATTCCTTCCTGGGAAAAAGACATTAGGAAATCTAAATAATTGTAATTTGATTAGGCAGAAGTGATAGACACTTATGGCTTTTATGTAACTCAGATAGAATGATTTAAAAACATTACCTCCTTAAAAATGGGAACAGGAAGGGATGGGAGGATGGAGGAGAATGAATGGGGTAAATCTCATTACGTTAAGAGGGACAAAGGACTTATTGCAATTGAGGGTAAGAAAAGAGCAGGTGAAAACTGCCTGAATCTTATTATCATCAGATTGGCTTGAAATTAACATATGTACATTCAGTTATGTTAAGAAACTCATCTTACCTTTAACTTGTTAAAAGGAGAAAATGGGAGGGGGGAGGAAAGGGATAACAAACAGAAGGAAGGGAAGGAAGAAGGGGCAAAGGGAAAGGGGGGAAAAGGAGGAGGGAGGATGGATATAGGAGGACAAACAAATTGAATTTGGTGATATTCCGCATTCAGAAACAAAATACTGAGGCATATGGATAAAGGGAGAAAATACAAAGGGAAGATAACATGGAGGGCAATAAAGATTTGGTAATTATTACCTTGAATGTGAATGGGATGAACTCTCCCGTAAAACATAAGTGAATAGCAGAGTGGATTTAAAACCAGAATCCTAGGATATGCTCCTAACAAGAAATAAATTTGAAGCAGACAGATACATATAGAGTAAAAGGTAAAAGGTTGGAACAAAATATATATATATATTGCTTCAATTGAAGTGATAAAAAGAAGAGGTAGCAGTTCTTATCTCAGAAAAAGCAAATTCAATAACAGATAGCCTTAAAAGAGTTAAGGAAGGAAACTACATCATCCTAAAAGGTACCATAGACAATAAAGTTATTTCAATACTAAATATGTATTCACCCATTGATATAGCATCTAAATTTTTGAGGAGGAATTGAAGGAGTTACAGGAAGTCACAGACAGCAAAACTCTACTAGAGGGAGACCTCAACCTCCTGCTCTCAGATTTAAATAAAGCTAATAAAAAATAAACAAGAAGGAAATTAAGGAAGTAAACTGATTGTTAGAAAACTTAGATATGATAGACTTATGGAGGAAATTGAATGAGGATAGAAAGGAAAATATTGGCCTTGGCGGGGGGGGGAGGACGGCTCCGAGCTTCCGGGCGATCTGCTGTCCCCGGGCCATTGCCCGAGGACCCAGCTGGTCCCAGTCCCGCGGCCATGGCGCCCTCGCGGGGCCAGAGAGGGGCCCGGGCAGTGTTTCACCGCCGACTCCATGGGGAGACATTGACCAGCCTTGGCCAGGCCGCGAGCTCTCCATCGCCCTGCTTAAGAGAGCGGAGGGGAGCCGGGTGAGCGGCCTCGGGACAGACACTGGCTCCCAGCCACAGCCGCAGCCCCCGGGGTGGGCTGCCACGCTGGAAAGCAGCTGGCCGTGGCCGCTCCCTTCGGGGGACCCTGTTATTTTTCTCTCGCTTTTCCTGGGACAGGCTGAAGTGGGAGTCGCCACCCCTTCCCCTCCCCCACCCCATGCCCCACTCCCGGGGCCGCCCGGCTCCATTGTTCTCTAAAGGAGGAAACGGGCAATAGTGGATGTTCCCCACCACCGCTTCAGTGGTGGGCAGCCTGGATGGGCATGAGAAAGCGGACCCTCGTGGACCCTTAGGACATGTTGGAGCAGGGAGTTGATGAAAAGTAGGAGGCAAAGGAGAGCCGGAGTGGACCGTTCGCCACTGACCAGGGGCAAGAAGCCGGTGCCCAGTGCCGGGGCCGGGCATGGAGATGGCGAAGGAGAAGCAGAGCTCCCAAAAGGTGCATCAGGAGGACCCGAGTTCAAATAATGACCCAGCTGTGTGGCCTTGGGCAAAAAAACAAAAACAAACAAACAAAAAGGAATTACAAATGAGTGAAGCCAATGCTAAGTGTGAAACTGAAAGGACTGCAGGCTTGTCCACTCCGCCGCAGTGCTTGGCTGGACTTGACCGTGGGGGCAGAGCCGAGCAGAAAGGGAAAGAACCTGCTCTTTAGTGAGAAGTAGACAAGGTGGCTGGTAAAGTGAAGCCTGCACAGCGAGCCGTTTCCTGCAGAGCTGCTCTTTCTACATGGGAAGAAGGAGTTGCTTCATGAAGTTTCCCAACCCAGTGATGTCAAACTCATTTAGAAACGGGGCTCACTAAACCACACAGTAGGCTCCCTGCTGACTACCTAGTGACTTGGGAAACCACATATTATCTACGTTCTACTGTATTTTTATTAATTTTGTTAGCTATTTCCAATGGCATTTTAATGCAGTTGATATCCAAGGCTACTATGTATCCCTGCCCGTGTTTACACTTTTGCCCCATACAAAAGAATTAATGATCTATACCCTTGGCAAGGTTGTGGTGAAGAACAAATAAGATAAGCACAGAAAAAAAAAAAAAAAAAGAAAATATAAATGTTTCACAATAAGGAAAGGCAAGGCAGTGAAAATTTAGGGCCCTGATGGTAAAGGCCTAGAAAGTTTAAGTAGGGCCCTTGAATAAAGCAAATTGAATTAGCTTCAACAGGATACTTAAGTAAGAGTGAATCTGAAACCACTCCACCCAAGTTTTAGCCTTGATATCTTAACTGAGAATATGGCTCAATCAATAAAGACTGAGACAAGGCATTCTTAACTTTCTTTTGTGTCCTGGACCTTCTCTTTGACAAATCAAGTGAAACTTGCTCTTATTAAGAGTAATGTTTTTAGGGTTGGCTAGGTGGTGCAACAGATAGAGCAGGATGGAGTCAGGAATACCAGTTCAAAACCGGCCTCAGACATTTAATAATTACCTAGTGGTGTGACCTTGGGCAAGCCACTTAACCCCATTGCCTTGCAAAAACTAAAAAAAAATTGGAATTCAAAATTTTAAAAGAATGTTTAAAATAAATTAGAAATTTATTTTTTTAAAAAAAATTAGTAAGAGCCAACAATAGCATAATTACCATACTCACCATTGTTTTTAAATGCACAAAATAGAATACAAATATTACCAAGAAACCATTGAAATGGTTATCAAAATATTTTTTAAAATTTTCTAGGATCTCAGGTTAAGACCACCTGAGTTAGACTAAGTACAAAAGTCTTCGAAAGACATTTGATGAAATGAAATGATAAAATGTGTGATCTAAATCCAAAGAGAAACTAGATTCAGAGCTCTAACAAGAAGTCCAGTTCTGAAGGAAACATTTCCACTTCAAGCTCTGTTGTCCTTTTGCCTGTGCTAAGTTTGAGTCTATTTTTCCCTCATGACACAATCATTAAGGCTAACAATAGTTCACACTTATATAGCACTTTCAAGAACCTAAATGAGATTAAGTAGTTTGTTATCCACACATTTAGAGATGAAAAATTGAAGAGTAGCCGTCCTATGACTTGCCTAAGGTCATATAGCTAGTAGGTACAGAACATTACAGAATCTTGAATAAATATTATACATACATATATACATATATATATATTATATGCATATATATATATATTGTTTTTCCTTAATAAATCCCCCTGTATTCAAGCTAAAAAAAAGAAAAAAGAAAGGAAAATATTTTCTTTTTTGTAGCACATGACACACTTGAACAAAAATAGACTATTTACTAGGTCATAAAAACCTAATAATCAGTTGCAAAAAGGCAGAAATAGTGATTACATCTTTCTCAGATTATAATGCAATAAAAATTATTTGTAATATTGGGCCAGGGACATATAGACCAAAAACTAATTGAAAACTAAATAGCCTCATTTTAAAGAAGGAGTATATGAAACAACAAATTATGGAAGAATTAAATATTTTTCCTACATTATGACAATAATGAAAAACATAACAAAACCTAGGGAATACACTCAAGGTGGCTGTCAGGGGAAATATTATATCTTTAAATGTTTACATGAATAAATTATAGAAAGAGGAAATAATTGAACTAAATATGCAACTAAAAAAATTAATGAAAGAACAAATTAAAAACTCCCAATTAGCTACCAAACTAGAAATTTTAAAAATTAAAGGAGAAATCAATAATATCAAAAGCAAGAAAACTATTGAACTAATAAATAAAATCAAGAACTAGTTTTAAGAAAAAGCAATAAAATTGGTAAGCCTTGTCACTTTAATTGTAAAAAGAAAGAGGAAAACCACACTGCTACTATCATAAATGAAAAAGGTGAACTCACCACCAATAAGAAAGATATTAACGCAATAATTCAGAATTATTTTTTCCAACTCTATGCCAACAAATTTGATGATTTATATGAAATGGATGAATATTTATAAAAATATAAGTTGCGCAGGTTAAATGAAGAGGAAATTAAATACCTAAATAACTCTATCTTAGAAAAAGAAATTCAACAAATCTTATTGAGTTCCCTAAGAAAAAATCCCCAGGGACAGATGGATTCACAAGTGAATTCTGTCAAACATTTAAGGAACAACTGTTTCCAATTCTAAATAAACTCTTAGGAGAAATAGGTGAAGACAGAACTCTGCCTAACTATTTCTATGACACCAACATGGTGCTGATGCCTAAACCAGGAAGAGTAAAAACAGATAGAATATTATAGACTTATTGCTCTGATTAATATAGATGAAAAATATTACATAAAATCTTAGCAAAACACTTACAAGAAATTATCATTAAGATAATATATTATGACCAAGTAAGATTTATCCCAGAAATGCACAGTAGGAAAATTGTTAATATAATTAATTATATCAATAACAAACCCA
This sequence comes from Macrotis lagotis, assembly GCF_037893015.1. Taxonomy (NCBI): domain Eukaryota; kingdom Metazoa; phylum Chordata; class Mammalia; order Peramelemorphia; family Peramelidae; genus Macrotis; species Macrotis lagotis. Next base: position 181,263,751 of record NC_133659.1, on the reverse strand, counting down.
TTAGCAATCATATGATTATATCAATAGATGCTGAAAAAGCTTTTCACAAAATACAGCACCCATTACTACTAAAAACACTAGAAAGCATATGAATTAATGGATTGTTCCTTGGAATAATAAGCAACATCTATCTGAAACCATTAACAAACATTATATGCCATGGGGATAAGCTAGAGGCTTTTCTAGTAAGAGCAGTGGTGAAACAAGGATGCCCATTATCACCACTACTATTCGATATTTTATTAAAAATGATAGCTTCAGCAATAAGACAAGAAAAAGAAATTCAGGGAATTAGAATATGGAAGGAAGAGACAAAACTGTCATTCTTTGCAGATGACAAGATGGTATGCCTAGAGAATCCAAAAAAAAAAATCATTTTAAAATAAAAGTAGAAATAATTAGTAACTTTACCAAGGTCATAGGATATAAAATAAACTCTCATAAATCCTCAACATTTATATATGTGACTAGCAAGATGTAGCAGAAAGAATTAGAAAGAGAAATCCCATTTAAAGTAACTTCAGACAATATAAAATTCCTGGGAGTCTACCTGCCAAGGCAGACTCAGAAACTTTTTGAAAACAATTACAAAACATTTCTCACACAAATAAAATCAGATTTAAATAACTGAGAAAATATCAACTGCTCATGGATAGACTGAGCTAATACAATAAAAAATGACAATTCTACCACAATTAAACTGCTTGTTTAGTGCCCTACCAATCAAAATTCCAAAAACTTACTTTAATGAGTTAGAAAAAAAATGTGAGTAAATTCATATGGACAAATACATAGTTGAGAATCTCCAGGGATTTAATGAAAAAAAACATGCAAAAGAAAGTGGCTTAGCCATATCAGATCTAAAATTATAAGTCATCAGTCATCAAAAATGCCTGGTATTGGCTAAGAATTAGAGTGGTGGATCAGTGGAATAGACTAGGTATAATAACAGAAAATGATTATATCAAACTGTCATTTGATAAATTCCAAGAGCCTAGTTATTGGAATAAAAACTCTCTCTTCAATATATAAACTGTTGGGAAAATTGGAAGTTAGTATGGAAGAAATTTGGATTAGACCAACACTTCACAATATCAAAATGGCTACAGGAACTAGACATAAAAAACAATATAATAAGCAAAGTAGGAGATGAAGGACTTGTTTACATGTCATTTCTATGGAAAGGGAAGCAGTTTATGACTAAGGAAGAGATGGAGAAGATCAGTGAAAACAAATTAGATAATTTTGATTACATTAAATTAAAAAGCTTTTGCACAGACAAAACCACTGTAACCAAGATCAAAAGAAAAGTAGAAAACTGGGGAACAATTTTTATAGCTAGTATTTCTGACAAAAGACTCATTTCTAAAATATACAGAGAACTGAGTCAAATATTCAAGAAAAACAAGCCATTCCCCAATTGACAATGGATCAAAGGATATGCAAAGGCAATATATAGCTAAGGAAATCAAAGCAATCCATAGTCATAAGAAAAATTTCTCTAGATCACTAATTATTAGGAAAAAATAGAAATTAAAGCCTCTCTGAGGTATCACCTCACACCTCTCAGATTGTCAAATATGACCAGAAAGGACAATAATCATTGTTGGAAGGAATGTAGGAAATTGTTGGTGAAGCTGTTTACTCATACAACTTTTCTGAACAGCAACTTTGAGTTATGCCCAAAAGGCAACAAAAATGTGCATACCCTTTGATCTAGCAATACCACTACTTGATCTATACCCTGAAGAGATTATGAAAAAGGTTAAAAACATCACTTATGCATAAATATTCAGAGCAACCCTGTTTGTGGTGGCACAGAATTGAAAATTGAGTGAATGTCCTTTAATTGAGAAATGACTTCAAGAGCTGTGGTATATGCATGTCATGGAACACTCTTGTTCTATTAGAAACCAGGAGGGATGGGAATTCAGGGAAGCATGGAAAGAGTTACATGAGCTGATGCTGAGCGAGATGATCAGAACCAGAAGAACACTCTACATCCTGACAGCAACATGGGGTTGACGGTCAACCTTAATGGACTTGATTATACTAACAGTGCAATAATCAGGAACAAGTTTGGTGTATCTGCAATGGAGAATCCCATTTGTATCAGGAGAAAGAATTGTGGAGTTTGAACAAAGACCAAAGTCTATTACCTTTGATTTAAAAAGACAAAAAAGTTATCTTATTAGGTAATTTTGCTATATCTCATACTTTATATTTCTTCCTTTAGGATTTGATTTCTCTCTCATCACATTCACCTTTGATCAATGCATATCATGGAAACAATTTAAAGACTAACAGACTGCCTTCTCTGGGGGGTGGGGGAGGGAAGCAAGATTAGGGGGGGAAATTGTAAAATTCAAAATAAAAAATCTTTAAAAAAGCAAAAGAACTGCTTGATTAAAAAAAAGTAAATCTTGTTTCTTCATCCTTTGGTTGTAGCTATCCATATATAAAAGCCATTGAAAAATCACATTTTTTCTAATGTCACAATGTCTATAGCTATAGAGATAACCACAGCCGTAGTTTAGACCCTTATGACTCCTCACATGGACTTCTGTAATAGATTTCTCAATGCTCCTCTTCTTCAGTTCTTTCAAGTTAAATTCATTTTCCAAGTTTCCAGCATATTTTAAATAACAAAAAAAAATATATTTACTGAGGGAGGGGTTATTGAGCCAAGAATGCAGATTATAAGAAGGAGCAAGTTTCTGCCAAGATTCTACTCAAAATGACTTTAAAATAACTCCTCAAATTGAATTCTAGTGTGGAACATTTCTATAGTCCCTAAAAACTTATAAGATAAAATGAGGTCTGTGAAAACAGAAATGGTGATGCCTAAAACCCACATAGTGGTAAAATCCACTATATATCTTGGAGGCAGAAACAGTAGTAAGAAGAACAGCAGCAGTAGTTTGAGGATGCTAAGGTATCAGGCATAGATTAAAGGGAACCTCTATGCAGCACCTAGCACAGGATAGGATACTATTTGACAATTTCATTGTTGAAAATCACTTCTAAGTCATAATCCCAGGGTAGGAATGAACACTTGAAGTCAAAAGAGAACAAGGGTCCTAAAGAGCAGAATGACTTTTTGTCCCAAAGAAATAAAGCACTTGAGGAGTTATCACTTGTTGGTTCAAGGCTTCTGAGGACTTCCTAGATAACCAGAACTCAGAATAGGAAGCAGGGACAACATTTTCCCCAGATCTCACTCAACAACTTGGAATCAACAAAAACATCCAAACATCTAAAAACATGAGTGCAGTAAAATCTATTCCTATAACAGTGCTTCTCACATCTCCCTCTGGGAACAGGGTTTAACCTTAAAGTACTGTTCAAAGTTAAGAAATAAGTTAAGAAAATGAGCAAAAAAAATGAAAAGTAATTAATCATAAAAACACAACAACACTGACAGGGAAAATAAAGATGCAAACTTGGAAGACAGTGTAACTATAGTGTAAAAACACCCACAAGTAAAGTAAAATTCAAATAAGAGTGGTAGAGCAAAAATAGATAAAGAATTGAGAATGAAGGAAGAAAATTATGAAAAGACAATTAACTATTTGTTTAAAGAAGCACAGAAAAGAAGGAAATACCAAAAATCTCCTGTATCACTGTCAACAAAATTACAAATGAAGTCATATGCTGACATAACTGTAAATGATAGAACAGTTCAAAAGAAGAGCCACAAAAAAGTGAAACTGATATCTAAATAGCAAGATTGACCATATGGAAATGGAAATACAAAAAAAGACTAGGTGAAGAAAATAATTCCTTTAAAATTAGAATTGGCAGGCTTTTGACCAAGGTGATGGGAAGAAGCCAGGAATATTCTTAAATTCTTCTGCATTTCCCTTAAAAATGACATTAACCAAGCCTCTAAACATATATTGGAGAGACAAAATCCACAAAAAAACAAAGTAGACAATCTTCCATCAAGGTCTGTCATGGAAAGGGGTGGAAGATATGTGAGTGTATGCAGAGTAGGGAAGAGAAACCCAGTGCAGGGGCAGGAGGGCAAGCTGAAGATTAACCTGGGGTTCTTGATTGTGGGAGAGAGCTCTCCTGGATGCTTTTGGATTTTGGAGATAGTGGATCAACTGTGCAATGGTGGGAGGGAGGGCTAGGAGAGCTGCAATGAGAAGTCCCAATTCAGCTGATATGACTTGACTGGACAGCCTATTCCATATGGCAAGTCCTTGGGAATCCCAGCCCAGGGGACATAACCCAATGACTAAGCTACTGGTGGCTCAGGGTAGGCAAGCAAGAAAGAATCCCAGATGTTTCCATCATTTCCTGTGGCCCAGGAAGTGGACTGTTGGGGTCTCCTGTGAAGCTGCTCCAATCAGAAAATTATTGGAATTCTTCACTATTCCTTACCAGTGAGTTCAGTGAGCAACCCCTTGAAGTAAGCAAGCCAGTAAGCAAGCTTCTAAGGTTCTCAACACCTAAAGTCTGCTAGAAGATCATTCCCCCAACACAAGTATCTTGGGATAGTACCAGGTAACAAATCTCAAATTGAGTAATTAAGGTCAGAGAAATAGCAAGGTTTATTGAAAGTTATGTTGGAGATAAGAATAGACAAAATACTATCCCAGGAAAGGATAGTAGAATGGATACTACATGTAAAATTGTGGAGGAGAATATGTATTGATCTGTAGCCCAGAAAGATTTTTTGGAAGAAGTCAGAAAGGATTTTAAAAATCAAATGGAATAATTGGAAAAAAGAATTGCAAGAGAAATTTAGCATCTTGCAAATAAAAAAATGGTATAAAAATACAATTTGGAGAGGCAGCCAAGTGAAGCAGTGGATAGAGCACCAGCCCTGGAGTCAAGAGGACCTGAATTCAAATCCAGTCTCAAACACTTACTACTTACTTAACTGTGTGATCTTGAGTAAGTCACTTAACCCCATTGCCTTGCAAAAATAAAAAAAAATACAATTGGGCAAATAAAAAATAAAATGAATCAAATGAAAAAGGAGATGAAAAAGGTAATTGAAGAAAATAACTCCTTGAAGAACAGACTAGAGATAATGAAAACTAATGACTCCATGGGACTTCAAGAATCAGTTAAGTCAAATTTAAAAATTGACAAAAAGAAAAAGAGGAAATGAAAGCTATATTTTATGATTAGATTTATCTAAATCTGAGAGAGGGAGGTTGTGGAGCCCCACCAGTATAGTTTTGCCATCTGTGTCTTCCTGTAACTCATTTAGCTTCTCCTCTATGAATTGGGATTTTATACCACTAGGTTCACACATACTTAGTATTGATATTACTTCGTTGTCTATGTTATCTTTTAAGAGAATGTAGTTTCCTTGCTTATCCAAGAGATAATTTTAGAATTATTGAACTATCTGAAAAATGATCAAAAAGAAGAGCCTGAATAAAAATTTTTATTATGAAACCATCAAGGAAAACTGACCTGATATCCTAGAACCAGAGGGTAAAATAGTCATTGAAAATATTTCACCAATCACCTCCTGAAATTATCCCAAAATGAAAATGCCAAGGAATATTGTAGTCAAATGTCAGAATTATCAGATCAAAGAGAAAATACTGTTTGTGGTCAGAAAAGGAGGCTTCTGACCAAGATGGTGGGAGGAAGCCAGGAATATTTTTAAATTCTCCTGCATTTCCCCTAATAAAGAACACAAAGGACTTGACTGAATAAAAAAAAAAAAAAGACTTGGAGGGCCTCGAATGTGATATTACAGAGGGCAAAAGAGTTTAGATTACAAACTACCCAGAAAAATTGACCATACTCTTCTAGGGGAAAAGATGGACAATTAACTTTCGAACTTTCCAGATGAAAAGATCAGATCTGAACAATTTCATCTTCAAAGAGGAAACTAAAGAGATAGATATAAGTAAAAGTAAATGGGGAGGGGGGGAAGACTGCTATTAAATAAGAATAAACTTGCTATACCCCTACATAATTGGAAGAGTCTCATTACTCTTGAGAACTGTATTTATATTAAAGGGAGTGTACTTTGGCTGAAGGGATAATCATATATTAATTTTGATAGGATGGTTTCTTTAAGGAACATGCTAATTTTAATTTTTTTTATTTTTATTTTTAGAAAGATTTTATTTATTTTGAGTTTTAAAATTTCCCACCTATTCTTGATCTCGAAGTCCAGTCCCCACAGAAGGGATTCTGTTGGTCATTACATTGTTTCCATGGCATACATTGATCTCAGTTGAATGTGATGAGAGAGAAATCATATCCTTAATGAAGAAAATTAAAGTATAAAAGACAGCAAAATTACATAATAAGATAATTTTCCCCTAAATTGAAGGTTTAGACTTTGGTCTATGGTCAAACTCCAGAATTCTTTCTCTGGATACAGATGGTATTCTGCATTGCAGATAGCCCCAAATTGTCCCTGATTGTTGCACTGATGGAATGAGGAAGTCCATCAAAGTTGACCAACTCCATGTTGATGTTGGGATGTACAAGGGTTTTCAGGTTCTGCTCATGTCACTCAGCATCAGTTCATGCAAATCCTTCCAGGCTTCCCTGAATTCCCATCCCTCCTGGTTTCTAATGGAACAATACTCCAAGACATACATGTACCAGAGTTTCTTAAGCCATTCACCAATTGAAGGACATTCATTTAATTTCCAATTCCAAGAATAGACACAACACTATCTCAGAAAAGGATAGCAGAATGGATACTACATGCAACCTCAAACAGGGCTGCTATGAAAATTTTTTTTGATCTTTTCTATTTTTTTAAAAATTTTTATTAAAGATATTATTTGAGTTTTACAATTTTCCCCCACTCTTACTTCCCTCCCCCCACCCCCACCCCACAGAAAGCATTCCATCAGTCTTTACTTTGTTTCCATGTTGTACCTTGATCCAAATTGGGTGTTATGAGAGAGAAATCATATCCTCAAAGAGAGCAGAATTCTCAGAGGTAACCAGATCAAACAATAAGACACTGTTTTTTTTTCCCCAATTAAAGGGAATAGTCCTTGTACTTTGTTCAAACTCCACAGCTCCTTATCTAGATACAGATAGTACTCTCCTTTGCAGACAGCCCAAAATTGTTCCCAATTGCTGCGCTGATAGAATGAGCAAGTCCTTCAAGGTTGAACATCACTCCCATGTTGCTGTTGGGTTGTACAGTGTTTTTCTGGTTCTGCTCATCTCACTCAGCATCAGTTCATGCAAGTCCCTCCAGGTTTCCCTGAAATCCCGGCACTCCTGGTTTCTGATAGAACAATAGTGTTCCATGATATACATATACCACAGTTTGCTAAACCATTCCCCAATTTACTGGATTTCCAATTCTTTGCCACCACAAACAGAGCTGCTATAAAGATTTTTGTAGAAGTAATATTTTTATCCTTTTTCCTCATCTCTTCAGGGTATAGACCCAGTAATGGTATTGCTGGGTCAAAGGGTATGCACATTTTTGTTGCCCTTTGGGCACAGTTCCAAATAGCTCTCCAGAAGGGCTGGATGAGTTCACAGCTCGACCAAAATTGTAATAGTGTCCCAGATTTTCCACGTCCCTTCCAACAATGATCATTATACTTCCTGGTCATATTGGCCAATCTGAGAGGAGTGAGGTGGGACTTCAAAGAAGCTTTAATTTGCATTTCACTAATAATTAATGATTTAGAGCATTTTTTCATATGGCTATGGATTGCTTTGATCTCCTCATCTGTAAATTGCCTTTGCATATCCTTTGACCATTTGTCAATTGGGGAATGGCTTTTTGTTTTAAAAATATGAATCAGTTCTCTGTATATTTTAGAAATGAGTCCTTTGTCAGTATCATTAGTTGTAAAGATTGTTTCCCAATTTACTACATTTCTTTTGATCTTGATTACATTGGTTTTATCTGTGCAAAAACTTTTTAATTTAATGTAATCTAAATCATCTAATTGGTTTTAGTGATGTTTTCCAACTCTTCCTTAGTTATAAACTGTTCCCCTTTCCATAAATCTGACAGGTAGACTACTCCTTGATCTTCTAATTTGCTTATAGTATTGTTTTTATGTCTCTGTCCTGTAACCATTTGGATCTTATCTTGGTAAAGGGTGTGAGATGTTGGTCTAATCTAAGTTTCTTCCATACTAACTTGCAATTATCCCAGCAGTTTTTATCAAAGAGGGAGTTTTTATCCCAATGGCCTGACTCTTTGGGTTTATCAAACAGCAGATTACTATAATCCTCTCCTGCTTTTACACCTATTCTATTCCACTGGTCCACCACTCTATTTCTTAGCCAATACCAAACAGTTTTGATGAATGATGCTTTATAATATAATTTTAGATCGAGTAGTGCTAAGCCACCTTCGTTTGCATTTTTTTTCATTAAACTCCTGGCAATTCTTGACTTTTTATTTCTCCATAAGAATTTACTTACAATTTTTTCTAACTCATTAAAGTAATTTTTTAGGGATTTGATTGGGCACTAAACAGATAGTTTAGTTTTGGTAGAATTGTCATTTTTATTATATTAGCTTTACCTATCCATGAGCAGTTTATATTTGCCCAATTATTTAAATCGGATTTAATTTGTGTGAGAAGTGTTTTATAATTGTTTTCAAAAACATTCTGAGTCTGTCTTGGCAAATAGACTCTCAAATATTTTATATTGTCTGAGGTTACTTTGAATGGGATTTCTCTTTCTAGCTCTTCCTGCTGTTTCTTGCTAGTCATATATAGGAAAGATGTGGATTTTGGGGGGTTTATTTTATAACCTGCAACTTTGCTAAAATTGCTAATAGTTTCCAGTAGTTTTTTAGATGATTTTTGGGATTCTCTAGGTAGACCATCATGTCATCTGCAAATAGTGAGAGTTTTGTCTCTTCCTTCCCAGTTCTAATTCCTTTAATTTCTTTTTCTTCTCTAATTGCTGATGCTAACATTTCTAATACAATATTGAATAGAAGTGGTGATAATGGGTACCCTTGTTTAACCCCTTATTTTATTGGGAATGCCTCTAGCCTCTCCCCATTGAGTATAATGCTTGTTGATGGTGTCAGATAGATACTGCTAATTATTTTAAGGAACAGTCCATTTATTCCTACACTCTCTAGTGTTTTTAATAGGAATGGATGCTCTATTTTGTCAAAAGCTTTTTCAGCAACTATTGATATGATCATATGGTTTCTGATAGGTTTGTTATTGATAGAATTGAGTATACTAACAGTTTTCCTAATATTGAACGAAGCCTGCATTCCTGGAATAAATCCTACTTGATCATAGTGTATTATCCTACTGATGACTTGTTGTAGTCGATTTGCTAAGGTTTTATTTAGGATTTTTGCATCTATATTCATCAGGGAAATAGGTCTATAGTTTTCTTTCTCTGTTTTAACTCTTCCTGGTTTAGGTAACAGTACCATATTGGTTTCATAGAAAGAGTTAGGCAGAGTTCCAACTTTCCCTATTTTTCCAAAGAGTTTATATAGGATTGGATTCAATTGTTCCTTAAATGTTTGGTAGAATTCAACTGTGAATCCATCAGGCCCTGGAGATTTTTTTTAGGGAGTTCAATAATGGCTTGTTGAATTTCGTTTTCTGAGATAGGGTTGTTCAGGTATTTAATCTCTTCTTCATTTAACCTGGGCAATTTATATTTTTGTACATATTCATCCATTTCACTTAGATTATTAAATTTATTGGCATAAAGATGAGCAAAATAATTTCCAATTGTTGCTTTAATTTCCTCCTCATTGGTGGTGAGTTCACCTTTTTCATTTATAATACTAGCAATTTGGTTTTCTTCTTTCTTTTTTTAAATCAAATTGATGAGAGGTTTATCAATTTTATTGGTTTATTTCATAATACCAACTTTTGGTTTTATTTATTAATTCAATAGTTTTTTTGCTTTCAATTTTATTAATTTCTCCTTTAATTTTTAAAATTTCTAATTTGGTATTTGATTGGGATTTTTGATTTGTTTTTTCTCTAGTTTTTTGAGGTGCATGTTTAGTTCATTGATTTCCTCTTTCTCCAATTTATTCATATAAGCATTTAGAGCTATAATATATCCCCTGAGAGTTGCTTTGAATGAATCCCACATGTTTTGGTATGTTGTTTCATTATTACCATTATCTAGGATAAAATGGTTAATTCTTTCTATAATTTGTTTTTTGGTCTACTCATTTTTAAGATGAGGTTATTCAGTTTCTAATTTGCTCTGGGTCTATATCTCCTTGGCCCAGTATTGCATATGGCTTTTATTGCATTGTGATCTGAGAAAGATGTATTCACTATTTCTGCCTTTCTGCAGGTTAGGTTTTATGTCCTAGTACATGGTCAATTTTTGTATAGGTTCCATGTACTGCAGAGAAAAAGTTATATTCCTTCCTATCCCCATTCAGTTTCCTCCATAAGTCTACCATATCTAATTTTTCTAACAATCTATTTACCTCCCTAATTTCTTTCTTGTTTGTTTTATGATTTGATTTATCTAGATCTGATAGTGGGAGGTTGAGGTCTCCTACTAGTAGAGTTTTGCTGTCTATGTCTTCCTGTAATTCTTTCAGCTTCTCCTCTAAGAATGTGGGTGCTGTCCCACTGGGTGCATATATATATATATATATATATATATATATATATATATATATATATATATATATTCAATATCGAAATGACTTTATTGGCTATAGCGCCTTTTAGGAGGATAAAGTTTCCTTCCTTATCTCTTTTAATGCTATCTGTTTTTCCTGCTGCTTTGTCTGAGATGAGGATTGCTACCCCTGCTTTTTTTACTTCAGCTGAAGCAAAATATATTTTGCTCCAGCCTTTTACCTTTACTCTATATGTATCTCTCTGCTCCAAATGAGGTTCTTGTAAGCAGCATATTGTAGGATTCTGGTTTTTAATCCACTCTGCTATTTGCTTACATTTTAAAGGAGAGTTCATCCCATTCATATTCAAGGTTATGATTACTAATTCTTTATTGCCCTCTGTGCTATCTTCCCTCTGTTTGTATTTTCCCCCTTTCCCCCTTTTATCCATATTACCCAGTATTTTGTTTTTTGAATACCACCCCTTTCAGTGTGTTTGCCCTCCTATATCACACCCTCCCCTTTCTTTCCCCTTTCCCTGTTCCCTTCCCTTCCTTTTGTTATTTCCCCTTATTTCCCCCTACTCCTCCTCCCTTTCTCTGTCTCCCCTCCCCTTTTCCCCTTTCAATTCTTGAAAGGTTAGATGTTTTATAAGTTAACTGAGTGTGTGTAGGTTGACTTTAAGCCAAGTCTGAAGAGAAGAAGATTCAGGTGTTTCTCCTCTACTCCCTTCTTCCCCTCTATTACCATACATTTTTTTGTACCTCTTAGTGTAATGAGATTTGTCCCATTCAATCCCCTCCCTCCTCCAGTCTCTTTCCTGTCCCCCTCTTTAGGGAGGTATTGTATTTTATTTTTAGATCATTCTATCTAAGTCATAGAAAATTCTGAGTGTCTGTCCCTTCTAGTTCAGTATATTCTGTTGAAGAGAGTCAAAATTCCTGACAGTTATTAGAGTCTTTCTCCCCAGTGCAGTTAAAGCCAGTTACATCCCATTAGATAGCAGTCTCATGGATAGGTCATGGATGTCCATCATGTCTGGCTCGGTATATTCTCTCTGTTAGAGTTATGTTTCTCAGGATTTATGAGAGTCTCTTTCCCGGCCCCCCCCATGCTGGGATATAGCCAGTTTCAACTTGCTGGATTGCATTTATTTCCTTTTACCGCCCCCCCGCCTTTCTTTTTTTTTACCTTTTCATGTGTCCCTTGAACGTCCTGCTTGATATCCGAATTTTCTTTTTAGCTCTGGTCTTTTCATCAGAAATTTTTGGAATTCTTCCATTTCATTAAATGTCCACCGTTTTCCCTGGAAGAGAAAGCTCAGCTTTGCAGGAAAGTAGATTCTTGGCTGCATACCAAGCTCCTGTGGTCTTTGAAATTTCTCGTTCCAGGCCCTTTGATTCCTTAAAGCTGATGCAGCCAGGTCCTGCATGATCCTTACTGTGGCTCCTTGATATTTAAATTGTTTCTTTCTGGCTACTTGCAGGATTTTCTCTTTTATCTGATAGTTCTGGAGATTTGCCACAACATTCCTTGGTGTTTTCATTTTAGGATCTTTTTCTGGTGGGGTTCGATGTACTCTTTCAATAACTACTTTGCCCTCCGATTCAATGATGTCAGGGGAGTTTTCCATCACTAGATCCTATAATATTAAGTCCAGGCTTTTTTTCTCTTCAATGTTTTCAGGAAGTCCTATAATTTTCAGGTTGCCGCTCCTTGATCTATTCTTGAGGTCAGTGGTTTTGTTGATGAGGTATTTCACATTTGCTTCTTTTTTTCTATTTTTTGATTTTGCTTAACTGACTTTTACTGTCTCGTTGGGTCATTAGTTTCTGTGGACTCCATTATTTTGGGGGGGAGGAGTTTTCTTCATTAACCTTTTCCAATTGGTCAATTCTACTTTGTAAAGAGCTTTCCATTTGACCAATTGAGGTTTTGAGAGAATTAATTTCTTTTTGCATTTGCTCATTGGAGGATCTGAGAGAATTATTCTCATTTTGTAATTGTCCAATTGATGATCTGATAGATTTATTCTCCTTTTGTGTTTGTCCAATTCTACTTTCTAAGGTTTTGTTTTCTTGTTGCAAGGTATTAATTGCCTCCCCCAAATTTTCCAGTTGATTTTTAAACTCCTTCCTTATTTCTTCAAGGAAGATTTCCATGCTGGAGACCAGATTGTTTTCTCCTGAGATGCTCCAGGTCTCTCTGGGTTGGGGTCTTTCCCTTCCAGGAATTTTTCTATGGAGCCACCTTTCCACTGACCCTTCTTCATTATCCTAAGACCTTGAGTTGGGTGGGGCTGGTTCACCTGGGCTTGGGATCTCTAAAGGCTTTACTGAGTGCAGTTTCTCTGGCTGGCCAGTAGGAGGTGCTTGTTGCCCTCTCTGGATTGTCTGTGACCTTGGTTGGGAGGCCTTCTCCCTTTGCTTGAGGGAGGGAATTGGAGCTATTGAATTTTTTGCCTTCAAGCAATGGTGGGCTTTACCCTGGCCTGAGGTGATTCCTCAACTGGGCTGGTTCTTTTGCTCACACACCTGGGCCTGAGGCAGAAGTAATTTGCATTTGTTTGGTTAGTAGGCCTCAGTGCAGTGGAAGCTTGGGCTCAGAGTTTCTCAGATGCAAGCAGCCCAGGGATTGTGCCCACAGCTCTCCTGCACCACACCTCTCCTGGCAGCCCCTTCCCCAAGCTCCAGGGGGACAGCACTAACACCAGCGCTTCTGCTTCCCCAGGGACCCAAGCCCCCTATGTCCAGCCCCACTGCTGATCCAGCAGGTCCGGCTCTCGGGCCCTCAGACTCCTGGTTCCGATTCAACTGTTGATATGGCTGATCCTGGGCTCAGACTCACCTTGCCAGTACTCAGCCAAGGCTGCATCGGGAGACAAATCCTGAGGTAGATTTTCCTCTCCTGGCTTTTCTTTCTGGGTTTCCTGGTTCAGATTTCTTTTAAGAGGTTTGTTTCATGTGATAGATGGGGAAGAGATCAGGAGACTTTAGAACTGTGCCTGTCTTCTCTCTGCCATCTTGGCCAGAAGTCTCGAAAATTTTTGTATAAGTGATGTTTTTACTTTTTTGTAATCTTTTAAGCATATAGACCCAGTAGTGGTATTGCTGGATCAAAGGGTATGTACATTTTTGTTGCCCTTTGAGCATAATTCCAAAATTCTTTCCAGAAATGTTGGATGAGTTCACAGCTCCACCAACAATGTATTAGTGTCCCACATTTCCCACATCCTTTCCTAAATTGATCATTGTCCTTTCCAGTCATATTGGCCAGTTTGAGAAGTGTAAAGTGGTACCTCAGTGATGCCTTAATTTACATTTCTCTAATGAGTAATCATTTAGAGCAATTTTTCATATGACTATGGATCGCTTTGATTTCCTCTATCATAAATTGCCTTTGTATATAATTTGATCATTTGTCAATTGTGGGATGGCTTGGTTTTTTGAAGATTTGACTCAGTTCTCTGTGTATTATTGAAATGAATGCTTTAGCGGTGGCTAGTGGGCATAGTGGATAAAGCACTGGCCCTGGAGTCAGGATTACCTGGGTTCAAATCTGGTCTCAGACACTTAATAATTACCTAGCTGTGTGGCCTTGGGCAAGCCACTTAACCCTGTTTGCCTTGCAAAAACCTAAAAAGAAAAAAGAAATGAGTGCTTTGTCAGATATACTATTTCTAAAAATTGTTTCCCAATTTACTACTTTTCTTTTCATCTTGGTTAAACTGGTTTTGTCTATGCAAAAGCTTTTAAATTTAATGTAATCAAAATTAGCTAGTTTGTTTTAATGATGTTCTTCATCTCTTCCTTGGTCATAAACTACTTCACTTTTCATTGATATGACAGGTAAACTACTCCTTGACTTTTCTAGTTTGCTTATAATATTTTTTAATATCTAAATCCTGTATCCATTTTAATCTTAACTTGGTATAGTGTGTATGAGGTGTTTGTCTAATCTAAGTTCCTTCCATACTAACTTCCAATTTTCCCAACAGGTTTTTTTTTTTTATCAAAGAGAGAGTTTTTATCCCAATTACTGGACTCTTTGTGTTTATCAAACAGCAGATTACTACAATCATTTCCGGCTGCTGCACCTAATCTATTCCACTGGTTCACCAGTTAGCCAAATCCAGATGGCTTTGATGACTGATGCTTTATTATATAATTTTAGATCTGGTGAGCCTAAACCACCTTGTTTTCCACTTGTTTTCATTGAATCCTTGGAAATTCTTGACTTTTTGTTTCTCCATATGAATTTACTTACAATTTTTTTCTAAGTCGTTAAAGTAATTTTTTGGAATTTTGATTGGGAGGGCACAAACAAGTAGTTTAGTTTTGGTAGACTTGTCACTTTTATTATATTAGCTTGACCTATCATGAGCAGGTGATGTTTGCCCAGTTATTAATTTTGATTTTAGTTGTGTGTGAGAAGTGTTTTGTAATTGTTTTCATAAAGTAACTTTGAATGCAATTTCTCTTTCTAGCTCCTTCTACTGTATCTGGCTAGTCATTATATAGAAATATTGAGGATTCATGAGGGTTTATTTTATATCCTGTGACTTTGTTAATGTTGCTAATTATTTCAAGTAGTTTTTAGATGATTTTTGGGGATTCTCTAGGAATAATTTGGGATTCTCTAGATATAGATGGGATGATTTTTTTTAAATGAAGATATTAAAAAGAGTAATCTTAATGAGATAGGGAAGGGAAAATGTGGTAAATTGTATCACATGAAGTGGCACAAAGGACCTATTACAGAAAGGAGGGGGTGAGAATCGTTCATCAGATTTGACTCAGAGGAATAACACATACATTCAACTGATTTAAGAACTTTATCTTACCCTTTATGTATCAGGAGGGGAAAGAGAAGAAAGTGAAAAAGGGGGAAAGGGAAAGGAAAATAAAAGTGAGGGTGCCTGATAAAAGGGGGAGCAGATTTAGGGAGGTGGTATTCAGAAGAAAAACACTTTTGAGGAGGGATAGAATGAAAGGAGGAATAAAATTACAAAGAGTAAATAGCATGAATGGTAATAAAGAAATAGTAATTTTATCAGTGAATATGAATAGGATGAACACTCCCATAAAATTGAAGTGATTAGCAGAATGGATTAAAAACCAGAATTCTATAATATACTGTTCATTAGAAAATCACTTGACGCAGAGAGATATACACAAAATAAAAATAAAAGATTTGAGTAAAATATATTATGCTTCAGGAGTAACAATCCTTTTCTCAGACAATGAAATTGCAAAAATATATTTCATTACCATAGGCAATGAAGTAATATCATGCTAGTGTTGAATTAATACCAACACTAATATGTTTTTGCACAAATATAACTGAGACAGCCAAGATTAGAAGTAAAACAGAAAGCTGTAATACAGTTTTCACAGCTAGTGTTACTGATAAAGGACTCAGTTCTAATACTCATTTTCTGAAACATGTGGAAAACTGAATAACATTTATTAGATTTCAAATCATTCCCTAATTGATAATTGGTTACCAGAAATGAACAGGATTTTTCAAAGGAAGAAATGAAAGCTATATGTAGTCATATAAAAAGGAAGTTCCAAATAATTGTTCATTAAAGAAATGTAAAATAAAGCAACCACGAAATACCATCTCAGTCCTATCAGATTGGCTAAGATGACAAAAAAAGAAAAATGATCAGTGTGGGAATAGATGTGGGAAATTTGCGTTGTTAATTCACTGTTGGTGGAATTGGGAACTGATCCAATGATTCTGGAGAGCAATATGGAATTGTGCACAAAAAGCAATAAAAGTCATCATCAATATTAGACCTATATCCAAAAGAAATCATAAAAATCAGGGAAAATCTCCCATGTTAAAAAATATTTATAGCAAGTCTTTTTGTAAGGCAAAAATTTGGAAATGTAGGGGATGCCAAGCACATGGGGAATAGTTGAACATGTTATGATATAAGATTGCCATATAATATTTTTGTTCTTTAAGAAATAATGAGATATTGGACTTTAGAGATATATGGAAAGAATTACATGAACTGATGCTAAGTGAAGTGAGCAGAAGCCAAAAAATATTGTACACATTAACAGCAACTTTGTGAGATGGCCAACTATGGTGGATGCATTACCGCTCAGCAGTTCAGAGATCAAGGACAATCATGCTAGATTTGCTATGGACAATGTTATCCACATCCAATGGAAGGAAAGTATGGAATCTAAATACATACTATGTTATTATTATTATTATAATTATTTTAATAATGTTATGTTTTTAAAATTGTTATTTGAATACCTACTATGTTTATTTTTTTAAGTTTCTTTTATGTTTTTTATCCATTATCATGTTTTTTTTCTTTGCTCTTAGTTCTAATTCCTCTTTCACAGTCTAATATATGTTACACCCAAATGTACATGTATTATTTTTACCAGAATGGTCACCATCATGGTGGGTGGTAGGAAAAATGTGTGACTCATGAATTTGCTAATGGGCAAAAATAAACATAAATAAAATATTAGTAAATGGTTACAGCAAGTTCTCACTAGGATAATACATTTTAATCAATTTGGATTTTTACCAGTAAGCAGGGATAGTTTAATATTAGGAAAACTATGAGCATAATTAATTATATCTATAACACACCCATGAAAGAAATCCTATGATTATTTCAATGGATGTTGAAAAAGATTTTGACAAAATACAGCCCCCATTTCTATTAAAAACATTAGAGATAATGGGGATAAATCGAGTGATTGAGTGTTCCTTCAAATAATAATCAGTATCTATCTAAAACCATAAACAAGCATTATATGCCATAAACTAAAAAGTATTCCCAGTAATATGAGGTAAGATAAGATGCCTGTTATTAACATTGTTGCACAATATTGTATTAGAAATGTTAATTTTTATCAAGAAGAGATGAAAAAGAAATGGAAATAATTAGAAAAGCCAATAAGGAAACCAAACTCACTCTTTGCAGATGATAAGATGGCATATTTAGAGAATCCTAGAAAATCCTCTTATAAAGCTCTTTGAAACAATTAACAACTTTACCAGAGTTGCAGGTTATAAAATAAACCCAGATAAGTCAACAATATTTCTAAATTTTGTCAACAAGATACAGCAACAAGACATAGACAGACAAATTTCATTTGAAGTAACTGTAGACAACATAAAATACTTGGGAGTCTACCTGTCAATGCAATCTCAAAAAATATATGGAACCCACAAAATACTTTTCACACAAATAAAATCACAACTATATAATTAGACAAGGTTCAATTATGACAATTACCAATGGGAAGGTCAAGGTAATATAATAACATTCAATTTGATCTAAGTACTCAGTATAGCATACCAATCAAACTACCCAAAACAAACCATTTTATTGCAGTAGAAAAAAAAGACTAACTAAAATCATGTAGAGGGACAAAAGGTCAAGAATATCAAAGGAATTGATTTTTAAAGGAAGGTGGTCTCATCATACCAGATCTAAAATTATAAAATAAATGTCAGTTATCAAAACTGTTTGGTACTGGTTAAGAAATACAGTGGTGGATCTGTGGAATAGATTAGGTACAAAAGAAATAGCAGGAAATGGGTATAGTAATATACAGTTTGATAAGCCCTAAGATTCTGGAATAAGAACTCAATTTTTGATAAAAACTGCTGGGGAAATAGTATGGCAGAAACTAAGTGTAGACTTTCATCTCACCATGATACCAATATAATTTTGAAATGGATCCATGGTTTAGACATAAAAGGTGATTCCATAAACCAATTAGGAGAACAAGAAATAGTTTATCAGATTTATGAAAAGGGAAGCAGTTTATGATCAAAGAAGAAGACATAAAGAACATTATAAAATGCAAAGTAGATTATTTTGATTACATAAAATTTAAAGTTTTTTGCAAAGATAAAAGCCATTTATTTTGCAAAGAAAAAAGCAAAGTAACCAACATTAAAAGGAAGGAAGGGAGTTGGGAAGCAATTTTTCCAGTTACTCTTTCTGATAAAGGACTCATTTCTAAAATATACAGAGAACTGAATCAAATTTATAAGAATACAGTTCATGCCCCAATTGATAAATGGTCAAAGGATATGAAAAAATAATTCTCAGTTGAAGAAATTAAAGCTAAGTATAGTCATATGAAAAATGTTCTAAATCATTATTGATTCGCGAAATACAAATTGAACAACTCTGAGGTATAGCCTCACGCCTATCAGAGTGAACAATGTACTAAAAAGGAAAATGACCAATGTTGGAGGGGATGGGGGGAAACTGGGGTGCTAATGTATTCTTGGTGGAGTTGTGAATTGATCCAAACTTTCTGGAGAGCAATTTAGAATTCCACGCTAAAAGGGCAATAAAGTTACGTATAACTTTTGATCCAGCAATACCTCTACTAGGTCTGTATCCCAAAGTGAGCACACAAAATATTCAACCCCCCCACGGATACAAATATATTTCTAACACCCTGTTCATGGTGGCAAAGAATTAGATATTGAGGAGATGCTCATCAGCCGAGGAATTGCTGAACAAATTGTTGTACATGAATGTGATGGAAATGAGCAGAAGCAAGAAAACATTGTAAACATTAACAATAACATTGTGAGATGTTCAGCCATAATGGATGCAGAACTTCTTAGCAGTTTAGAGATCAAGAACAGTCCTGAGAGACCTGCTAAGGACAGGGACTTCAGAAAAGCCTGGAAAGACTTGCATGAATTGATGCTGAGTGAAGTGAACAGAGTCAGAAGAATAGTGCACTCCCTAATGGCAGCATTAGAAATGATAAACTATGATGAACTTGTTCATTTCAACAGCAGAATAGAGAATTCTAAAAGGATATGATGGAAATTACCATACATATGCAGACATGGACTTCTTAAATTTATATGCACACCAAAGCTTACTATTTTATTTTTTAAAAAGTTATCTTATGTATTGTGTTTATTTTCCCCTCTAATAATTTTCTCATTTAGATTTGATTTTTCCTTCACACCATGAGTATTATGGATATTTATCTAACATAGCTATACACATATAATGTAGATTGTTTACTGTCAGAGGGAAGAGGAGGGACAGGAAGAAGGGAGAAAAATGTGAGACTCAAAATCTTACCAAAAATTATTTTTACAAACCATCTTTGCATGTAGTTGGAAAAATAAATAAACGTCTGGGAAAAAAAAGAAATGAAAATTAGAATTGTACAAGTGGAGGCTGACTTTATGAGAAAACAAGACAATGAAAACAAAAAGAATGAAAAATTAGAAGAAAATGAAAAGTATCTGATAAGAAAACAAACTGATCTGGAAAATAATTTCAATTACTAGATTATGTTGAAGCCATGACCAGTTTAAACAAATAAGTTTAGCAGAGATGCAGGATTTAAAATAACCTCACAAAAATCTTTAACATATCTATATATTGACAATGAAGAGCAGAAAGAGATAGGGAAATTCCATTTAAAGTAACTGTGGACAATATCAAACATTTGAAAGTCTACCTGACAAAACAAGTCCAGGAACTACATGAACACAATTAGTCTGTGTTAATATGATAAAAATGATAATTCTTAAAATAAACTTTTCATTCAGTGTCATGCTAATCAAGCTGAAAAAAAGTATTTTATAGAGCTAGAAATAATAAGATTTCTCTAGAAGAATATGTGGTAAGGAGTTTAAAGAAAATTTAAAAAAAAACTTAAAATTAAAGAAAAGGAGGATGGTCTTCCTGGAACAGATCTTAAACTATAATATAAAGTGATAATCATCAAAACTATATGATACTGGCTAGGAAATAGAATGGTGGATCAGTATAATAGGTTAGGTCCATAAAACACAGTAGTAAATAACTGTTTGATAAATATAAATCTCTATCTTCTTGAATAAGAACTCATTGGACAAAAACTACTGAGAAAATGAAAACTTATATGACAGTTTCTCAGCATGGATCAACATCTCACACCCTTTACCAATATAAGGTCAAAATTAAAATATGATTTAGGTACAAAGAGTCATAATATATGCAAATTCAGAGAGCAAGAAATAGTCTGTCAGAACTATAGAGAAAGGAAGCTCCATAGCAAAACAATAGACAGAGAACATAATGAAATGCAGAATAGATAATTTTGATTATATTAAGTTGAAAAGTTTTGCACAAACACAACCAATGCAACCAAGATCAGAAAGAAAGCAGAAAACTGGAAATAAGTTTCACATCTAGTGTCTTTGATAAAGGTCTCATTTCTACACTATATAGATAATGGATTCTACAATATATCGAGAATGGAGTCTACAATATATAGTGGATGTAGTCAAATTTAAAAGAATACAATTCATTCTTGATTTGAGAAAGTGTCAAATGATATGAACAATCAGTGTTAAGATAGAGATATAAAGAATGATACCATAAGCAAATAAGGGAAGAATCTAAATTTTGCCTCTAAGATCAATCTATGGATAACAGAAGACTTTATGGCAAAACATGATATAAATTTAGCTTCAGAACAAACAAAATCAATTCAAGCAATACTAGAAGAAAAGCAGCAATTTAGAAAATATTTTACAGCAAATTTCTCTGATGAAGCCTTATTTCCCAAATATATAGAGGATTGTTTCAAATTTATAAGAAAAAAATAAAAGTCATTTCACAGTTGATAAAAGGTCAAAGGATATGAACAGGAAGTTTTCAGGGTAACTCAAAATTATCTGCAGTTTCATGTACACTCATAATTTTTTGTATTAACCAATGTTAATTAAATCTTTATTTCAGAATAAAACAAGTAAATATTTAAAAAGAACAAGTGCTATTAGAGTGCACAATGTTCTCCTGGATCTGCTCACTTCACTTTGTTTTAATATATGATTTTTTTTTCTAAAAGCACCCTGCTTGTTGTTTCTTATAGCACCATACTATTCCATCACAATCATATGCCACAAGTTTTTAAATTTAATTTTTTTATTCTGAAATAATGATTTTATTAGCATTAGAAAACAGGAAAAAATTATGAGTGTACATGAAACTGCAAATTTGCTATATTTAACTTACTATTCTTTATAAAGTTAACATGTGGAGTTTTAAAGTTATCATGTATCACATCACAATTTTCTCTATTGCAGTTTTGGTAATTAGGAGTTTGCATAAGAAGTCAGATGGAAATTTTGAGGGAATTTTAAAGAAGCTGCAAATAAGTATGTATAAATATATGTGTGTTCATTACTCTAAAATCATTTTATATATGCTTCTATTTATCAATTCCTTAATTGGATGAAAATTGCATAATCCTTCATATGTCCTTTGTAGATAATTTGGATATTTATAAAAGAATGATTTATTTGTTTAGAACTCTTTATAATACCATACTGTTGTAACTGCATACAATAATCTCTTGGTTCTGCTCATTTCTCTCTTCATTATTTTGTGCAAGTCCATCTAAGTCTATTATGGAACTCATTTTTATAGCACAATAGTATTACCACAGCATATTCAATTAATCCTCAGTTAATGGATATCCCCACAATTTTCACCTCATCAAGTTGACCAGTGGTTTTGATATTGTCAGAAATTAGGACCTAATTTTGATAAGAAACATGATTCTTAATGTTACTGGCAGATCTTTATTCTGCTCCTAGCATTTTCCCTAAATTTGTTGAGCAACGATCATACTGACTATTCTTTGGAGTATTCTGAAGTCACAGTGGCTATTAGTTAGATGACCACCTTCCAGGCAAAAAAATTGGTCAAAAAGGAGAATACTGGCAAGAATGACCAAAAAAGAGTCCTTTCTTGAGATTGCAACAGAACAAACTGTTTCTTTTTTCTTTGTAAAAATGGACAGTGGGGATATTTTTCATCTTCTGGAAGATAAACTGTTACTATATAACCTGGAAGATTTCAGTCAGCTTCTCTGTGAGTTTGTCTTGTAGATCTCTGCTATAATGGAATCAGTGCCAAGCGTTTAGTGGCATGAGAGGAGTCATATGACATTCAATACTTACCAAATACTCAATGTCTACTAAAAATAGCACAACTCCAAAGGACTGACCACATAACCCAAATGTCAAATATTTGCTTAGCTAAAAGATTATTTTTTGTAGAACTTCTATAATGTAAGTACTCAAATAAAGACCATAAAAAGAAATCAAGACTCTCTCAAGATCTCTCTGAAGAACATTATTGATTATGAAATTATGAATATTGATTGTGTGAAATGAAAGATGTAGCACAGGATTGTCCAGTTTGGCATACCAAATCAAAAAGGTATTGATCTGTTTTAGCAAAGAAAATTATCAATAAAAAAGTAACATGAGAAGCCAAAAGCCAGGGACATTTCCCAAATAAATTTCAAATAAATGGATCATTTATGATAGAGACTTCTGAACTCATATTGGACTGATCAGGTAGTCGAACATTCTACACGTCACATGACGATACCATTAGTTCTTTGTCAGTATGAATGAAAAAAATGTCATGATTCTTATTTGGTTATTATCATCACACTGAAAGAAAATTTAATATAGAAAAACTCATGCATCAACCTAGCATCAAGTCTCTCCTAAAACATATTAATGCATTCTCCCTCTTAATATTACTTTATATCATTTTCTAGATGTTTTGCATATATATATGTATATTATACATATATATATTTGCTAGTGCATATGTTGTACCTTTCTAGCAAAATATAATCTGTTAGAGGGCAAGACTATTTCACTTTTTGTTTGTGTTTGTTTCCCTGCTGCTTACCCACTGAGGATTACAGACAGTAAGCACTTTATAAACATTATGGCAAAAAGAGAATTGAAAACCTGCATTACAAATTTCTTGCTAATATAATTTTCCAGCAAAAGCATATTGAGTATACTTCTTGTTGCCAGAAAAGTGGCATCCTGTTGTTGAGAGGTTTTGCTAAAATCATTTGCAGATCATATTGTAGTTCTTTATGTTCTCAAGGTACTGAGAATCACTGCTAATATTACTGAAACAGGCATTGGTCAGTGAAACCAAGGGATGACTCCCACCGAGTATGGAAACAGCTGAAGCTATTGTCAAATGCACTCTTCTCAACAGAGCCAACCATTTAATTGAATCTAAAATCAATTTTCAATTAGTGGTGGTTTAGCATTTCATAATACCTCTTTAATTTGGAAATAAAAGTAAAGAGAAACATGTGAGTTGGTAATTGCTATTTTTACTAACTCAAAAGAAAAATAGAAATTGAGAAGTGAGGAATAGGAGCGTTAAAAGGATAGAATTGCCTTGCAAGAGATACTTGAGCATATATAGGGTTATTTTGGAGGTGACAGAAATGTCAAGTGGTGATTTCGAATCATTGCCAATTCTTACTTTTCATTCATGATTACTTCTTGCTAACCATTTGCATCCATTACCATAGATGTTTGCTAGTTCCTCATATAATCTTCAGGAAATGAAAAAAGTGTTATGAGGGAAAAATGGACATGCTAGAAAACTATTTTTAATCTATGTATGTGATATCATGAACCTATGTGACAGTCTTTACCAATGGATAGAGCACCAACCCTGCAGTCAGGAGGACCCAAGTTCAAATCCTACCTCTAACATTTGGCACTTACTAGCTGTGTGAAACCTGGCAAGTCACTTAAATCTGATTGTCTTAAATCTAGTACTATCTCCAGTCATCATCAAACATATTTTATCACTGGATCTAGATGGCCCTGGAGGAAAAAGTGAGACTGATGACTTGACACAGCCACCCTCATTCAGCCAATTCAAATGATTTCCATGGCATCATCTCCCTGATGTCATGATCTTCAAGAATGAAAGACAAAAAGCAAATCTGAAAAAAGTATAAGTTGCTCAGAATAAGAAAAGATGATCCTATATGTATTTTAAGACCTATTCTTGATTAATTTTAAATCTAAATTAAGAACATACACACACACACATAGTCATATACACATGCACATTTGCACATATACACATTCCAGGGTAATTTTGAGATTTTGACCAGCATAAAAGAATATCTGAGTCACACAGATTTTCTTAGGAGACAAGTATAAGGAATATAAAAATATATTACTTAGCAATTACAATGTATGGAATTGGGCTTTTCCTCACAGGGTTATTTTTTACTTAATCTCAGTCATGACTGGCTTCTGTTAAGAGTACAAAGAGTTTCCATATCTAGGTCTTTGCTTCATTTCAAAAGCTAACTACAGTTTTTAGCCTTTCACTTATATAGCAACCTTTTATTCTCCACCTACAAATCTGAAATTTATAAAACAATTTGTGATTCTTTATATGCTTCATCATCTGATTTGAAACTCAGTGAAGTCTTATGAGATAAGTAGTGCCAGGTTCTATTATCTAAATTATGAAATTGAATAACAACTAGATTAATTTATTTGCTGTTAAAAATAATAGGTATCATATTTCATATTTAAAACCAAGTTTTAACTCAAGGCCAGAGTTATGTCTAGTGGTCCATATAGATATGATTTCCTGAATGTCATTGGAAATAAGCCACAACCTCCATGGTCCTTAAACATAAGAAAATAAGACATTTCTTTCTGAAAGATGAAAATATAATTCAAGGTATTATATTTTTCTCTATTTTTCAGAACACTCCTTATTTTCCTTTGTTAGTTAATTATCCATATCATATGCCCTAATTATAGCTATAACTTAAGACTCTATTCTGGTCTCTCCTCTCTATTTACGGTTTCATTTGGTAGATTCATTAACCTCCTTGGGTTTAATAAGATGTGTGCTAACAGATGTTTGACTCCTCTCTGTTATTTCTAGCTCTCTGGGGGAAAAGCAGGCAAAACAAACTTTTTAATATTATCTGAATTATTATTTTTTCATCATGTTCTTAATGGAGATGATGAACAAAATAATTAATCAAGTCATAGTTAGTATCCTTTGCTTATTTCTGCTATGTAAATATTCAGACTAAAAATTTAGCAATCAGTTATCTGGAATAAGTCTGAAAGGGTTTCTGCATACCCTGTTTAATTATTATCTCTATACAAATGACTTCAAGATCTATACATCCAACCATCAATATCCAAGCATCTTTCCTGAGCAGCAAAAGTAGTAGAAAGAGCACTGTCTATGGAGTCTATGGATAGGTTCAAATCCTATCTCTCTAAACCTTATTACCATGTTTTTTTAGATAAATAATATAACTTTCCTAGATCTTCCTTTGTTATTAACAAAAAGGAGTTGGACTAAGTAGTTCCTGTAGTACCTTCCCACTCATAATCTCTTGTACTGAATTCCTAATTGCCTATTGAACATTTTGAACTACACATTCTCTAGGTATTTTAAATGACATATGTCAAAGCAGAACTAATCAGCTTTTCCCAATAAGTAAATATCCCATTTGTATTTTAGACATGTACTAATTATCTCCCTCATAAAATTTGGTTTCTTTATATCAGGTGATACTTTGCTTTTTTCTTTATTTTCATGTCTGGGATATAGTAGGTGCTTAATGAATGCCTACTGATTGATTCCAAAGATGAAAATTTAGAATTTAATTCATTATAGAAAGAGATAATAACTAGAACATTTGAATTATGTATAATACCCAGGATTCAGTAGATATTTGTTGAATGAGAGAAGAAATGAATGAAAGAACTTGCATTTCAAAAGTGGTAATAGTGTTAGAAATTGCCTTCTGGTTCTACTATCCAAATAATGCAATGCAAATATTAAAGACACTCTGAGTGTTGCAAAAGCACCGATATACAATTTTCTATTGTAATTGTTATTACCAGGTGGCTTTTAATTTTGATGCCCTTTCTGATGATCAACTGAGTGTCATAGGATCTTCCACATACTAGAATAAAGCCACCATCCTGTCACTTGCATTGGTGATTAGGAGAGGTTATGTGGATGACTACTGTCCAATAGTTCCACTTTACAAACTACACTGTCCATTCAAATTGGACCTGGAAGCAGATGATAATGAATGTGAGCTAATGTGTTTTGGGTTGAAGGCTTATCTTACATCTTCACAGATGATAGATAAGTAGTAAGAGTACTGGACCTAAAGTCAGAAAACCTGAGTTCAAATGTGGAATTGGACACATACTAACTATGTGCTAAATGATCCTGGGCAAGTCACTTAATCTCTGTATGCATTAGATTGGTCAAGTGCAAAATGTGGATAATAATATAGTTGTTGAAGGGTTTTTATGAGGATGAAACGAAGTACTATTTTAAAGGTGCTTATGTAGTCTTTGACCAATAATACATGTTATATCAATCATTATTATTTTCTCTTCACTTGCTTATAGGATACCATAATTCTTGGAAACAATTAAGAGACAAAGAAAAATTCTATCACTAATTATGGAATCATATTCTATACATTTTTTTTTATTTTCATTGCAAATAAGTAACCCAATGAGCAAATATTTGCAAGATTGTATTATTTAATATATTTGAATCACAAAGTAGTTTTCAATTTTTTCAGGAAAAATCTCTTTCCAATAATATGTATCTCAATGAAGTTAGTCTTAATGGAATGGCCAGCATGAGGTAAAGAATGAAGCTACCATCTGATGAGTTCAAGTCTTGTAGCAAAGTCCTTGACTTCAAAACTATCTAAGTTTGTCATAAAAACATAGAATTCAATTTTCACTTGCTTTAATGTCATCAATTTGCCTCAGTATTTGAAACTATCTTTAAGATGAGCAATAGAAATGGCAGATCTGTAAGTACTGGAAAAGAAGATAGACTAGTGTTAATCTAGTTCATAAACAAGCTGTATATTGTTGATATTCAAAATAATTTATTAATGTTTTCTATTAACTGTACTTCATTTCCCCTACTCTGTGGTTTGGAAAGATTGTAATAGGTTGCTGTTATTATTAAATTATAATGACTGAGGTAAAATATGTACATCAATACAGTGATTTCCACTTTATGACTTTCCTTATAAATAATTTAAGTTATTGTGACAAAAGAAAAAATAAAGAATAGAGGGTAGCCTCACTTGATGTTCAAACTTCTGGTGACTAACCTTGATAAATAGATCTATGATGGCTTTCACATAATAGACACACACTTAATTCTCTGGACCCATATGTAAAGATTTTTCAGATTAGTAGGATCAAGTTGATTTTATTCTCCATGGACAAAGTTTTTAAAAATCTGCATTTACTTCCTGCCACAAAAAGCCGCTGAAGAAAGACTTTAGTAGAGAAACAAATTATTTTGTAAAATTATCATAATGTAAACATTAGTCATGTATTTTGCCTGATACAATAATATTATGTACAGTTCTTAAATTTATATAGCAAAAATATTTAGTTATGTTAAATAACCACAGTCTCAAAAAGTACTCATGTATGGGCTAATGCAGAGGAGTCTCAAGAGAGAAGTCTTTATATAAAATGAAATTATATTTTGTTCCTTGTAGCATATGCAAGTGTAATTATAAAGTAATGATACTGGTCATAAGTTATGTACAATATCTCTTATTATTTCATAGTAATATCTAACATATATAATAATATGTACAATGACACACATGTTTCTAACAAATGTTAGGAATGAATGAAAGAACTTTGAAATTTTCTATGGGTAATCCAGTTCATGACTTTTTTTCCTTCTTTTTAATTGTCTGTTCAATATACAAAATATTCTCAACACATTATACTCTCTTCAATAATAACTAATTTCTTTATCTGGAAGACACTTCCAGAATCCTTGATCACTGAACTTTTGTAAACTGAAGACTTTTAATAGCTAGTTCGGGGCTGCCCAAAATGCAGCCCACAGAACAATTTTATGTGACTTCCTGTGGGTTTACTAAATGCTTTAGTAAATGAGGCCAATTTACTGCAGAATTCTCACTAAAATGGTAAAGCAAAATATATTGTCTATTTTTTCAATAAAAAAACTTTTAAAGTAACGTTGGACAATCCTGATCTAGTTAATGACTACATAAATGAGAAACATAAAATAGAGCACACAAAATTCCCCAAAATATGCTCTGTTTAGCATAATTCTTTACATTTGTCAACCATCATTTATTACATCAACCAATTACAATTCTTCTAGAATAAGGAGAGGAGCATAAATAAGATAGAGTCAATCAAAAATATTAGCAAAATCTTTTGAATACCAATAATGATATGCATTGCTTGTGGACTAAATTTGGGCTTGTTACTTTTGTTATTCCTGAAATCTCTACAATCTCTATTTCTCATCTTGAACATAGATCCAAATTCGGAAGCAAGTCAATATAATTAAGAGCAAGTAAAAAGTGTGTTCTGTGCACATATAACTAATTTAGATAGTTTCAAAATCTAGGGCTTCTCTACGAGATGAGCTCATTAGAAAACGAATGAAATTCTTCACCTCATTCTAGCTATAATGACCAAGTCTCAGCTGAATATCAGTGACAAAAGAATATTGTATACCTTTTCCTAACCCTTAAAAACTACATTAAAGTCTCTCACAAAATCCTTATCCTTCAGACATTTTTGGTTTTTAGCATTCTTATCTCTGAATTTTAACCCAGGTTATTTCTTATCTAATTTTTTTCCTTTCTACTGATCATCTTATCTAATACATATCCAGCTAAAGTTTCTTTTTCTTTTCTATAATGCCTTTCTTATCCACCCTAGTCCTCTACTGTTTCCCTTTCTGGAACTCCTATGACATATTAGTAATCAATTGTTTAATATACAATAATACACTTACAAAAATATATTCAAAAAACTAGAAGTAAAATAAGCCATGATAAATACATACAATATCACAAAAACACTTTCATGAAAATAGACATTTGATTGGAACTCTAATTAATTTTTTAATTGACTTTTCCCTATGTGGACCTCAGCTAAAACAAATAATTAGAAGATGAATTGGTTTTAATATATGCACTGAATGATGCAAAGGAAATAGGCATTTCCAGAAGTTCTCTTCCAGAATGCTCTAAATACCTTAAAATCATGACTCTAACCAAATTCTAGAGTGGCAGGACCCAGAGAAAGACTGAATGAAACAATGTTTCTGCCCAAGATGACTTGAATGATCCATGGGAAGGCTCTGTTCCACTTTTGTTGGAAGGATCCACAGAGCATCCAGGCCATGTATCACCAGATCAAAAGAACTCCAGCCTTCCAGGAAGAACCTGGGGGTACATGGACTCATGACAGCAGGAGAAATTTCTGGACTTCCCAACCAGAGATCACCAAGGGCAACTTGGAAGGTCAGTGGAAAAACTATGCCAGAGTGAGCAGGGTGTACAGTGCAGACTCAACTGGGAAATGGAAACAGGTCTGCAAAGCCACCCACCAGGGAGCCACCCAGCAGCTGCTTCCAGACCTCTCAGTCCACAGATGATAAAGGGGTGTGAGGAAACAGTTGATGTCACTTCAATATACCTGGGAAAGGATACTGCTGCTTTGTCCCTACTCATATCCAGGTTGCAGACTGGGGCCCCTTACTGCCATAAAAGAGCGGGGACCCTCATCACAGTTCCAGGACAGAGGGGATTCCTGTGATCATTCATAGACCATAGCACAGACCAGGAGAGCAATCAGATCCCTCATTGAAAGAACTGAAGTCTTTGGGGGAGGTGTCCTAAAAACATTTAAAAGTTTGGGAAGTATGTTAAAACAAAGTCATAGACTGGGGAAATGAGTAAACAGCAAATAAAAAAAAGAATCTGACCATAGAAAATTACGTTGTTCCCATGGAGGATCAAAATACACACCCAGAAGGTGACAACATCCAAGTTTCTGTATCTAAAGCCTCCAAAAATATAGGATTTGTTCTCTGGATATAGATTTTGAAAATCAAGGAAAGGAGGTAGAGGAAAAAATTGGGAAGAGAAATGAGATTGATGCAGGAAAATCATAAAAACCATGAAAACAGCACTTGGTGAAGGAGATATAAAAATTACAAAAGAAAATAGCAAGTAAAAAGCCAGTTTAGGTCAAATGGAAAAATCAGGCCAAAAGGAAAATGAGGAGAAGACCACCTTAAAAAGCAGAATTGGAAGATGAAAAGGAGGTACAAAAGCTCTCTAAAGAAAATAACTCCTTCAGATGTAGAATGGAGCTAAAGGAAGCTGATGACTTTGTGAGAAATCAAAGAATAATAAAATAACACCAAAAAATGAAAAACTAGAAGAAAATATGAAATATCTCATTGGAAAAACAACTGACCTGGAAAACAGATACAGGAGGTAATTTAAAATTTATCAGGCTACCTGAAGTCAAGAGTAGGGAAAAAGGCTAGACTTATTTTTTTTTAGGTTTTTGCAAGGCAATGGAGTTATGTGGCTTATCTAAGGCCACACAGCTAGGTAATTATTAAGTGTCTGAGGTGAGATTTGAACTCAGGTACTCCTGACTCCAGGGCTTGTGGTCTATCCACTGCATCATCTAATTTTTCAAAAAATAATCCAGTGTAAAATTGCCCTGATATCCTATAAGTAGAGGGAAAAATAAAAATTGAGGGAATCAATTTATCACATCCTGCAAGAGTTCCCTTCCGCCCCCCTTAAAAAAACTCCCAGGAATATTATAGACAAATTCCAAGGTAAAGGGAAAAATATTACAAGGAGACAGAAAGAAACAATTTAAATATTGTTAAACTACAATCAGCATTAGAGGAACACTGGGTCTACATTAAGGACTCATACTGCTGGAATATGATATTCAGGAAGGCAAAAGAGCTTGGATTACAAGTGAGAATCAACTACCCAGAGAAACTGAACATTCTCTTTTAGGGGAAAAGATGAGCATTCAGTGAAATGGGGGAATTTCAAACTTTCCTCTTTAAATGATCACAGTTGAACAGAAAGTGTGAGCTCTAAGTATAGGACTCAGGTGAAGCATTGAGAGGGTGGATGGAAAGGGTGAATTATGAAGGATTTTATGATTTTGATCTGTTTGTATTCCTGGAAAAATGGTGCTGATACCTGAATTGAATGTTCTATTTATTAGGGTAGTTAGAAGAAGCATAAATAAACAAGACACAGGAGAGAACTGAAAACGAAGGTATAATATATTATAAAAATGGAGTCAAGAAAAGAAAGGGAAATGAGATGCAAAAAAAGGTTAAGATATTTCACAAAAATGAGTCAAGAAAAATCCGTTTGCAATGGAGTGGAATAGTGGAAAGGTAGGGGGGATTAGTGAGCCTTCATTCTCATGGGAAATGACTCAGAAAGGAAACAATATACACATTCAGTAGGGTAAGAGGCCCTAGAGGACAAAAAGAGAAGAAGGTGATGGAAGAAAGGGGCTGAGGATGGAAGGGAAGGTGTACATGATAGTGGAGAGGGAAGATCATGGGAGAGGATAGTCAGATACAATACATTTTTTTGCAAGGTGGTAGGGTTAGGTGACTTGACCAGAGTCATGACTGGGTGATTTTTGGATGTCTGGGGACAGATTTGGGCTTGGGTCCTCCTGGTTCAATGGTCTGTCCACTGCACCACTTGGATTTCCCACAATATAATTTTAAGGAAGGGCAAAGTGAAAGGAGAGAAAGAATTGAATAAATGGGAGTGGGAAGGAATAGATAAAGGGATATACAGTTAGCAATAGCAACTGTGGGAAAAAAATGTTGAAAAAACTTTGTTGATGTGTGATCCATCCCAGAGACAGAATAGATGATATCTGAATAATCACTGAAGTGCAATTGTTTCTTTCTTCTTTTTCTCTCACTCTATTCTTCTTGAGGTTTCTCTATCTTGGTTGGGGGGGGAGGTTATATTATGTTTACCTTTACAACAAGACTATTATAGTAATATGCAAATAAATAAATAAATATTTTTTAAAATATTTACTACAATATAGGTATTACAAAATATTTTAAAATAACTTAGAAATAAAAACTACACAACTTAGTCTCAGTGGCTTAATTCCTATTTCTTTGAGATTGGCAAATTGGTATGCAATGTGCAAAATTTGTCCACGTTTCATATTACTTCTGTATTTGCATGCTATTTTTTAAAAATAATTTTTATTTTATTTCAGTTGGAAGCAACAATAGTGGATTAAACACAGAGGGGTAGCTGTCATATAATATATTTAGATCTCATAAAAATCACTAAGTCTATCAGTTTGGCACCTATCTCTCTCTCTCTCTCTCTCTCTCTCTCTCTCTCTCTCTCTCTCTCTCTCTCTCTCTCACCATTTCTATCTCCCTTGTTTCACCTTGAGATCTTCTGAATTTGCTAACTCAATATCAGGAGTAATTGAGTGATCCACTTTTGACAAATGAGATCTTCTGAATTTGCTAACTCAATATCAGGAGTAATTGAGTGATCCACTTTTGACAAATTTTCTCTAATGTTTGTACCTCAAGGATTAAAAAGAAATTTAGTAGTGCCTTCTCAAAGCATTTTGGATCAGGTGGAAAAAGTCCTCAGAATCCATTTATTTTTCCTTAGTCTTGGGTAACAGTAGAGAAACATAACCATAAAAATTAAATCTTTCAGAATTAAAAACAATAACAGTAGCAGCAACAACAGCAGTCACAGTAGCAACAACAATAGCAACAACTTTGTTTTCACTATCCCACAAATCTATGAATGAAACAATGGGTCAAAACTATTCTCATATAAATACCATCCAGGTTTGTCTATTACTTTTCAAACTCTTGGGTGGAAGAATTTTAGAGACACAATAAATAGTGTTAGACTTAGGACCAGGAATCTCAAAATTCAAATTCTGCCTCATATTATTTAGTTGTGTGATACTCTATGAATGTCACGACCTCATTGAGCCTCCATTTCCTTTTCTGTCAAACAGGAATAATTAAAGCACTTACATCAGATTGTGATGATGATGATGATGCCATGAGACAACATATGTTAACATGCTTTGAAATCCTCATAACTATAGCTTCTTCATTTTCCTAGGATGTCTACATTTCATTAAAAAAGAGTGGCTCTCTTGGTTTTCAGTTTTCCAAAGTTATGAAAGTGAGGACAAAGCACAGATAGAATGTTTGAGAACTTGAAGATTGTTTGATATTTTTTAAACTTAAGAAATAAAAAGCAATTCAATAGCATAGTTTAATAGGAAAAATGTAGTTGTACATGAAACTACAAATTATAATGTGCAACTTGTTATTTCATTTATATATATCATAAGATTATCTTGCAGCTTTCATTTTTTTCTTCCTACATCTGAAATATGACTATCATTAGACACAAATATGTGTGTATGTATGTATGAGTATATACACATGTGTATGTATGTATATGAGTATATATACATGAAAACCAAAGCATTCTATACACACAACTATTTATCAGTTCTTTCTCTGCCAACAGATAATTTCTTTCATCATAGGTATCTTAGTATTAATTTGGGTATTTATAATAGTCAAAATTACTTAATTTATCAAAGTTCTTCTTATAATAATGTTGTCATGGTATGGAAAATTTTCTTGATTCTGTTCATTTCACTCTTCATCATTTCATGTGTAAGTCTATTCATGATTTCTAAAAAACATATTCTAGGAGTAAACAAGCTGAAAGAGTATTCAAAGAAATAAATGAAATAAAAAAGGAGTTTACTGTAATAGGAAAAGGTATTAGGGCTGGAGTTAATTTATAAGAATTTGAATGACCTCCACTTCTGACCTGGGTAACTTTTATGTGGTAAGCCACAAAATATCTAAGTGGTTCAATTTTCTCAGATGTGAAATGAGTAGATTGGATTAAATGCATTTTAATGTCCCTTCCATAACTAAACTGATGCATTCACAGTCTATATATTCTATACATTCTTTGGATGTGAAAAAGCAAGTCATGGGGAACAAAATACAAATAAGTTTGAAAGATAGCAGGGAACCATGATCATTGATCAGTATAGGCCAAAAAAAAAAGACAGGCTTTTTCTTTTTTCTTAGTTCTCTATTCATTTTAATTGGTTATTTTAAACATTTTTTTGTAAATTTTGAGTTTTAAATTCTTTACTTCCAAGAATTTTTCCCCAACTCATTG
Organism: Macrotis lagotis; assembly: GCF_037893015.1. NCBI lineage: Eukaryota > Metazoa > Chordata > Mammalia > Peramelemorphia > Peramelidae > Macrotis > Macrotis lagotis. Next base: position 181,229,233 of record NC_133659.1, on the reverse strand, counting down.
AGAAGGTAAGCAATGTAACACCTATTATACATATGAAGTCATGCAAAATATATTTCCATATTCAAAATTTTGCAAAAAAGATAAATAAGGACAAAAAAGCATATTTCAATTTGCATTCAGTTCTTTCTCTGGTGTGGTTATCATTTTTCATATTGAAAGCTTTGGAATTGTTATAAATTATTATAGTTATCAGTGTAAATAATTATTTCACAGTTGATCAACATTTCAATATTGCTAAATTGAAAACATGCAAAGTTCTCCTGGTTCAGTTCACTTCATTTTGCATCAGTTAATATGTTTCACTGGGTGTTTCTAAAACCATCCTGCTCATAATTTATTATAACACAATTGTCTCAGAAATCCAAATAAGTACTTGAGAAAATGTCCCACATCACTCAAGTCTTGACAGTCTAGACAGTGCTCTGTCCTGTTTCCTGCTCTATAACTATACTACTTGCACGATCCCTTTCCACTTAACCTGGTTTGTCACCACTTAGAGATTCACTAGGAGCATGATTGTGTTTTTCTGCAGTTCTAGAGTGGGTAAAGGACCTTTTAACTATTTCCCTCTCATCCCTAAATCATTGTTTCTTCTAGTATAAGATTCAGATTTTCTCAAGTGTTTGTGAGAAAAATGTACTATTATTAATAAAGTAGTCATCTTCCCTTCCATTCATCTTGCATGTGGTTTTAGGAAATTAAAAGCATCTGATAGTATTGCTTACTTACTTCCAGACAAGGAAATAAAATCAATTGACACTGTCATACCTTCAGGTTATTGTGCAGATATATATACATATATATATACATATATATATATATATATATATATATATATATACACTTCCTTTCTTAGTCATCTTAATTCTGAAGCTTTTATATATTAATAAATTTCTCCCTCTTTATATACTCTCTTCCATGAGTTCCAGGACTCTCGGTCACTTTTGGTTCTTTTCTCATCTATCTGATTGTTTAACCTAATCTCCTTTGCTGATTCCATAATTCCATATCCCTATCTTTTAGCTTAATTGTGCATCAAGACTTTAGTTTATCCATCCATCCATCCATCCATCCATCCATCCATCCATCCATCCATCCATCCATCATCCATCCATCTATCTCTCTATCTAATCTCTCTCTCTCTCTCTCTCTCTCTCTCTCTCTCTCTCTCTCTCTGTCTCTGTCTCTCTTTCTCTTTATGTCTATCTAAAATCTAGCTATTTAGCCCTTGTCTCTACTGTACAGGGCAGCTAGGTGGAATTGGTGTCTGGCCTATAGTCAGGAACACTCATCTCCTTGGGTTCAATTCTGGCCTCATATATTTACTGGCTGTATGACCCTTGACAAATCACTTAACCCTTCTTGTCTCATTTTCCTTAGAGAAAGGAAATGACTGGAGAAGGAAATGGAAAACCACTTCAGTATTTCTGCAAAGAAAAACCTCAAATGGAGTCACAAAGAGTCTGAAGGATTAAATTGAAAACTACTGAAAAACAAAAAAGTTTCTACTGATCTACCGCCTTGCATCACTTATAACACACCAGGCATTTTGAAATGAATGAAATGAAATAGAAATGAACATTTCTAAAACAAAATTTTTGTCTGCCCACCATGTTTAATCTACTAGCATCTCTGAATATTTATATTTAATTCTATTAGGCATTAAGAACCTGTTATCCAGGTTCATAACTTGTTATCATAACTTAATTCTTAACCTCAATCAAACTTCATGTACAATACGTTGTCAAATGATGCTACTTTTTTGTAATCCCAGAAATTAGAACAATTTCTGGCTTGATTGGTAGGTAAAGGTGAATTGGATTTATATAATGGAGAAATTTAAATGCCTTTTATTCAATCACCATTTATTAGGTGCCTACAAAGTTCTGGATACTATACTATACTATACTATACTATACTATACTATACTATACTATACTATACTATACTATACTATACTATACTATAACATACTATAACATACTATACTATACTAGACGACTAGACTAGACTATATTAGAGTAGACTATACTATATTATACTATACTATACTATACTATACTATACTATACTATACTATACTGTACTAGATGCTTTAATATATAGAATTCATTGAGATATATCCAGTCCCCAAGGAACTTCCACTATGAATGTCATATAGGCACATAAAAGTATAAACAGAATAAGTACATAGTAATTACAAGACATTATTCTTAATAGCCATGGTGAAGAAAGATGTCATGAAGATGACAGTTGTTACATTCTCAAAAAAGACTAGATATTGTAAGAAATGGAGGTGGGGATACATTATGCATACAAAAGAAATCGTTTGCAAAGCCTTGATGATGGATAATAAGATAAAGTACATGAATAATAGTAGCACAACCAGTTTGATTGCATCATACTGTACATGAAGGAAGGTTATGAAATGTCTGCAATAGTAGGTGGAAACCAGTAGTGAGAGAATTAAATGTCAAAGAGAGTATTACTTATTTAATCATATAGGTAATAGGAAGCCATTGCTGTTTAATGAAAGATATGATCACATCTGCACTTGATAAAAATCACTTTGACAATTGGGTGGAGGATAGATTGGGGTGGAGAAAAGCTTGAATGTTGGAAATCACTTAACATATTGTAAAACTCAAGGTGAGAACTAATAAAGGTTGCAGTTACATGTTTGGAAGAGAGGTCAAATGCATGAAATATTCAGAACTCTGAAATAATAGTCAGTCGCACTGAATTTATCAAAGATTTATCATGCATTTACTATGGGGATTTGTTAAGTTTTTATAATAATCCAGGCATTATGCTAAGTACTAGGAATGCAAAAAATGTAACATCATTTGATAACTGACATGTGGTTTGATGGATGTTAAGAAGTAAATGACGACATCAAGTTATGAACCTGTGTAACTGAAAGGATAGCAGTGACCATGACTAAATAGAAAAGTTCAGAGATGTGGGTAGGGTGAAGATGGGGTGCAGATATAAGTTCTGTTTTGGAAATATTGAATTTCAGATGTGTATGGGACATTAATTTCCAAATGCTCAGTTAGTAGTAAGTTATGCAAGAATGTACCTCAGTAGAAACTGTTTGCTGTTCTTCAGTCATTTTTAGTTGTTTCAGTCTCTTTGTGACCGCACTTGTCATTTTCTTGTCAGAGATACTGGAGTGCATTGCCAATTTCTTTCTCTAGCTCAATTTATACATGAGAACACTTCTTCATGTCTACTTCTTATGTGAAGGCTTTTTTGATGTCACTAGTTTGAAATACCTTATATTTACCTTTCTATATACATCTTGCATTAAGTAGTAGGATTCAAATTATTTGATAAGTGACTGAGGTAGCTGGGTGGTACAATGGATAGAGCATTGGATTTGGAATCAGAAGGACTGGAGTTTGAATCCCATCTCAGGCTCTTACCACTTACTAAATAAGTGACCTTGGGTAAGTCACTTAGCTCTGAGTGCCTCACATCCAGGGCCATTTCCAGTTGTCATGATTCATATCTGAGCACGTGACCCAGATGACTATGGTGCAGAAAATGAGACTGTGACTTAGCACAAGCACCTCTCACTCAAATCCAATCCATGTGCTTCTAATGGCATCACCTCTCTGATGTTATGGTCTTCTTCAGAAATGAATGACAAACATTATTATTAAGCGATTATTTTTCATTTTTGTTTTTGTAGCCATAACACCACGTAAAAAATCTTTTTTTTATGGTAGCAGCTAAGTAAGTTTTTTAATTAATTTTTGATTATATTGACTCAGATGCCAGCATATTATATACAATTTTCCATGTGACTTTGTTCAATCACTTCTTCACTGTTGCTGAAAGCGTTTTCACATGTTTGCTTTTTCTTCCTGGACATTGCACTTAAGGTACAATATGCACATGTGTGAGTGATACTCCAGAAATTTAAATGTAGAATTACATGTAGCTTTTTCCATTCTTTTCCTCTATTGTCTTGAATCCTAATGAAGTTCCCTTTTAAAGGCTAAGTTAAGATGCTTGAACTAGTCATGAACTTCATTAGATATGTGATTTTAATGAAAAACAAGACCCCAGGATAGGGTCTGTTCACTTTTTATCAAGAGGACATCATTGACATTAGAAAAGATGGAGTACAAAGATTTAGGACAAAGTAAATTCATTGCATGCCAAGAAATTGTCCTTGTAGAGTAATGATGGAACCATTCAATACATGCACATGAACTTATTCTGGAAGACAAAGCCATATGGCTCCAACTGAAGCTAGAAATTATCTGGGGACTTAAGGCAGCAAATTACCTCTGCTGGATGACTGCCCAAAAAGAATAAGGAGATTCATTGAAAAATCACTGTTTCTCTTAAGAATGTGAGAGAGTTTTATTTTAAAATAATGACAAAAAAAGACAGGGAACCATCAGACAAAATATATAGAATTTTCTTTTTTTTTTTTTTCAAATCAAGTGAGAGTGAAATAACTGCAAATTTGTATTCTCCAAATTTATTTCCATTAGAAAGAAGAATTATGTCTCTTCATACTCAGCTGAGGCAAACATTTAATATTCTATATTATGCTAGTATGACACATCTATTTTATCCACCTACAATATGTAATCAGAAGGGAAAAACAGTACAGTTTCAAAGCCCTATGGATCAATGCCTATATCTTATTGATTACTTGGATCCTTAAACTTCAAAAAAAAATCAAGAAAAATGAGAGGAAATCAACTTCTTATTTATAAATTACAGTGAAATTTTATTTAGATTATTTGCAAAATCTTTGATATGCTAAAGTACACATTTGAAGATGATCTGAGATGACTATAATTAAAAAGAAATGTCTTATTTACAAAACTTCAAAATTATACATTTTTCCCCTGGATAACCTGCATATTAGAATAATTCACACTTCGAGGGGCATATGTTGTCAGAGAAAATAAATTCTTTCTTTCAACAACAAAATATGAATATGATACCCATTTTAATTCAATAAAATGACGCAAATCAACTAATTGTTTGATTTCCTATTGTCTCCAAATCTTGTCATTCTTCACATGGAAATCACCTAGTTATATATTTTAAAGTATTTTTTTGTATTTTTTAATAGTCTACCCTTCTCATGTAAGTACATAATATATTTTTATCATTTATATGAAAATAGAAATAAAGACAACCTATAATTCCATTGGTGTGGCAAGCTCCCAGATGAAGACCCTCAATCTACCAGGATTTTTGAGATACCTTCTTTTCAACTTTAATTCTTAGAACTGTGCCTGAAAGTCTAAGGTGTTAAATTACTTGTTCTTCATAGGCAAAACTATATATAAACTTGAGTATCATCTTTCTTTTTGTCACTGTTAACATTCTATTTACAGTCATGATGTATGCAACATACACACACCACCCTGCATACAACACACATACGCATGTAGAAATACCTTTATGTGGCAAATGCATATTCATTACACAAGTTATGATATGATATAGTATATATAACTAATATTAAATGGGATGTACTCTATACTATAATGATATACAAGTTATTATATATCATACATGATAAACATATAAACTTATATAGACTAGGTGTTCCATAAATTAAACACAACTATCATGAAAAAATAAATTATTAACTTCTTCCTATGAAATGTTGGGTTATGTCCTTTCATTTAAACTCATCTTGACATCATTTGGACTGAACAGAATTTTCAGTTGGAAGGTGGTAAATGGTTTAATGTAAGATTCTTTTTTAGAGTTAGGAAAATTAAATCAATAATTTAAAATTTTGCTGCCTTGTAAAGTTGAATTCAGCTGATACTTTCAAGATGAGTTTAGTTATCATAGCCTTGTCCTCTATTTCTTGGGACATATGTTAAAATACTTTAGATATTTGATACAATAAAATAACAATAGGGGAAATTAATTTTTTTTGTAGAATTTCACTATGTAATTGATTAAGTTCTAAGAACTCCATTTTCACTTTATTGTAAAAAATTAATGATTTATGTGTTCAAAGTTTCAGGAACTAATATAGAATCATTAATTTTTCAGTACAAGTAGAAAAAATGTTGTGCTCAGAGTCAGAAAGACCTAGACTCACACCTTTCATCTGAAACCTGTTAACAGTGTGATAATCCCATTACATATTAGAGAAATGCAAATTAAAGCTTCTCTGATGTACCACCTTACACCTCTCAGACTGGTCAATACGACCAAAAAGGATGATGATCATTGTTGGAAGGGTTGTGGGAAATCTGGGAAACTATTATGTTGTTGGTGGCGCTGTGAAACCATCCAACCTTTCTGGAGAGAAATTTGGGAACTACACTCAAAGGGCAACAAAAATGTGCATACCCTTTGATCCAGAAATATAACTACTGGGTCTATACCGAGAAGAGATGATGAAAAAGGGTAAAAACATCACTTGTACAAAAAATATTCATAGCAACCCTGTTTGTGTTGACAAAGAATTGGAAATCAAATAAATATCCTTCATTTGGGGAAGGCTTAGTAAACTGTGGTATATGAATATCATGAAACACTATTGTTCTATTAGAAACCAAAAGGTATGGGAATTCAGGGAAGCCTTGATGGATTAGCATGAACTGATGCTGAGTGCGATGAATAGAACCAGAAAAACATTGTATATCCTAACAGCAACAGGGGGCTATGATCAACTTTGATGGACTTGCTCTTTCCATCAGTGCAACAATCAGGGACAATTTGGGGCTGTCTGCAATGGAGAATACCATCTGTATCCAGAGGAAGAACAGTGGAGTTTGAACAAAGACCAATGACTATTACCTTAAATATAGAATAAAAACTGATATCTTATTGTATGATCTTGCTATCTCTTATATTTTATTTTTCTTCCTGAAGGGTATGATTTCTCTCTCTTCACATTCAATTGGTAACAATGTATACCATGGAAACAATGTAAAGACTGGCAAATTGCCTTCTGTGGGGAGTGGGGGGGGGAAGTAAGATTCGAGGAAAAATTGTAAAACTCAAAATAAATATAATATTTAAATGTGATAAGCCATAGACTACTAAATCTGCCATGATGTGATCTTCATTGATTAGTGTAATATTTGATCTGATGTAATCATGTGTCTATAAAAGGTCCTGATACTTTATGAGCATACATATTATAGAATTGCCAAACTCATTTAAATTAATGTCACTTCTGTTCATAATAGAGAATAATCATTTTTGTGTATATTACAGTATTTTATGATAAATTGAAAAGGACACAATAAAATAACAGGTGCAAAAAAGAAAATATAGATGTATTAGCTTATATATGTGTTTATATATACACATACATGTAGTATATATGCATTTTGTGTGCATATGTATTTATTTGAAAAAGGAAAATAAGAGGAGAAGTAGAGAAGAAAAAGAAGGGTAAAAATAGGTTTGGTAGATTGAAGGAAACCTAAAGACAGGAATAAAGTAGATTTCTGAATAATAACAGAATGAAAAATGAACAGTTAAAGAAAATAGTATTGAGGTAAATACATAGTTATCAATCTTAATTATGAATGCTAAAGGAGTGAACTGATCCCTAAAATGGAAGCAGAGAGCAGAATATATATTAAAGACCAAAATCAAACAATAAATTGCTTTCAAGAGATAAACTTAAAACAGAAACAATACAGAGAGCTAAAATTAGGAACTGGAATATAATCTCTTGTGCTTCAGCTGAAAAAATAAAGGGTATAAATCATTATCTCAGACAGTGGAAAAGCAAAAATAGACCTAATTAAAAGAGATAAGCAGGGAAATTATATTATAACAAAAGGTAGTATAGACAGTGATAGTAAAGATACACTAAATGGCATATTATTCAAATTTTAAATTAATAAGTTAAAGGAGATAATAGAGGAATTAATAAAAACTACATTTTTTTTGTTTTAGAATTAGACAAATCTAGAGCACCTAAGTGGTGCAGTGAATAGAGTTCAAATTCGTCCTCAGACACTTAATAATTAGTTGAGTCACCTTGGGCAACTCACTTAAAATCATTTCCTTGCAAAAACAAAAAACAAGCACAAAAGCAAACAGAATTAGATAAATCTAGACATTAAATAAGAAAGAAGTTAAGAAAAGGAATAGAATTTTAGAAAAGTTAACTATCAAATGGGAATAGGAAGGCTACTTTTCTTGTGCTATATGCCTTAAGAAAATAAGCTATGTATTAGGGCACTAAACCTGAAAATAAATTAATAAAATCAGAAACATGAAATATACAATTTCACACTAATATGTCACTTAAATAATATTCAATAAAAGACAGCCAAAACATATATTTAAAAATTATTTAGAAACTAAGCAATCAGGAAACTCCTTCCCCGCCCCCAAACTCCCAAAACAGTTGAATTATGACTCTAGACAAAATTTAGAGGGGCAGAACACACAGAAAAACTGAGTAATTAATTTTTCCAGTACAAGATAACTTAGAAGTTCCACAGGAAAAGTAGGTTTCATCAGGACTGAGGGTTGGAAGAAAGCCTGGGCCACAAAGCCAAGCAGCCCAGACCAGCTCAGTGATCACCGGAAATAGCTTGAACAGGCATTGAGAGAACTCTGCTACACCAGAATGAGTGGAGAGTAAGGAGCACCAGCCTAAGAAGAGCCCTGCAATGAGAATCTGCAGTGGTAATCAGGGAAACCAGCCCACCCACAGAATACAGACCACAGACAGTAAGGTGGACAGGGGAGACTGCAGCAATCTCTGCTCTCCCTGGGGCATTAGTCAGATGTTTGCATACACTCAGATCCAGTTTGCAGTTTGGCCTTCCATACTGAGATAGACAAGCAGGGCCTCTCCTCAAAGCTTCAGGGCAGAGAGGAGTACCTGTGTTCATCTACATATCAAAGCACAGGCAAAAGAGCATAAGTCCTTGGAGGAATAAATGTCCCAATGGGGTATGCAACCAAAATACCCCAAATTCTTGGAAGTGTTGTAAATTAGTCTTGGGCAGAGTAAATGAATAAACAACCGAAAAGAAGAATCTGATCATAGAATATTACTTTGATCCAATGGAAGATCAAAGCACATACACAGTTGACAACAAAATCGAAGCTCCCATATCCAAAACCTTCAAGAGAAATAGAAAATGGGGTCAGACTATGGGTAAGATCAAAAAGGATTTTGAAAAGCAATTAAGGGAGGTAGTGGAAAAATTGGGAGGAGAAATGAGAGCAATGCAGAAAAGTCATGAAAAACAAACCAGCAGCTTGGTGAAAGAAATACATAGAATACTGATGAAAATAATATGTTAAAAACCAGTTAAGGCCAAATGAAAAAAGCAACACAAAAGGCAAATGAGGAGAAGAATGCCTTAAAAAGCAGAATTGGCGATCTGGAAAAGGTGTTAAAAAAAAGCTCTCTGAAGAAAATAACTCCGGCAAATGAAACTAAAAGAAGGAGGTGACTTTGTGAGAAATCAGGAAGAAGTAAATCTTCCAATAAAAAACATCAAAAATTAGCCAAAAATGTGATATATCTCACATTGACAACAACAACCAACCTCAAAAACAAATCCAGAAGAAATAATTGAAAAATTATTGGGTAACCTGAAAGTCATGACCATAAAAAAGAGCCTAGACTTCATTTGTTTCAAAAAATAATACAGCAAAATTATCCTGAGATCCTAGAAGCAGAGGGCAAAATAGCAATTGAGGTAATTCACCAGTAACCTCCTGAAATAAACCCCAAAAGGAAAACTTCCAGGAACATTATAGCCAAATTTCAAATCTCAAAAGTCAAAGAGAAGATACTAAAAACTTCAATAAACAAACAATTCAACTATTGTGGTCCTATAGTCAGGATTACACAGGATCTGGCAACATCTACATTAAGGGCTCACAGGGATTAGAATATGATATTCTGGAAGGCAAAAGTTTTTGGGTTACAACCGAGAATCAACTAATCAACAAATCTGAGCATCTTCTGTCAGGGGAATAGATGGACTTTCAATGAAACAGGGGACTTTCAAACTTTCCTATAGAAACAACCAAAGCTGAACAGAAAGTTTAATCTCCAAGTACAGGACTCTGGTGAGCCACAGACTGGTGGACAAGAAGGACTAACTATGAGGAACTTAATGATATTGAACTGTTTGTTTTCCTGCATGGGAAGAAGATACTGATAACTCATGTTAACTTTCTCATTTATAAGAGCTCTTAGAAGGAACATATATAGACAGGGCACAGGAAGGAGCAGAATATAGTGGTATAATATAGTAAAAAGATGGAGTCAATGGGTGATAAAAGGAAGTACTGAGAGGAAGACAAAGGAGAGGAAGAATGAGCTAAGATATTTCACATAAAAGTCAAGTAAAAACTTTTTCAATGGAGTGCCATGGGGGAAGGTGAGGGGGAAATGATTTAACCTTTATTCTCATCAGAAATGGCTCAGAGAGGAAATAATATACACACTTAATAGGGAAATCTATCTTACCCTAGAAAAAAATATGAAGAGATTGGAAAAGGAGGAATAGGGGAAGGGAAGGGGGGATAGGTGATGGAAAAGAGGGAAGATTGTGGGAGAGGGTACTCAGATACAGTGTACCTTTGGACAGGGACAGGATGAAAGGAGAGAGAGATAGAACAGAATAATTGAGATTGGGGAGGAATAGAGTAGAGGGAAATACAGCTAGTAATAGCAACTGTGGGAAAAATATTGAAGCAAGTTTCGTGGTGGACATATGATAAAGAAGACAACTCACCTCAGAGACAGAGTCATTGGAATCTGAACATAGACTGAAGTACATTTTTTTTCTCTCCCTCACTATTCTTGAGGAATCTCATCTTGGGAGTAAGGGGGTGGGGTTATGTTTACTCTTAAAATAAAATGATTGTGATAATATAAAATAAATAAACTAATACTCTACCATGTGAAAAAAAGGAACAATGGCTATTTTCAGATATATAGCTTTTCTTTTCCTTTTAAAGTGATATTCTTAACATGTGCATCTAATAAAAGGATCTCTGGTTCAAAAAAAAGAAGCTAAGTGATATAATGCTAAAAATGAATCTATTAAAAATAGGAAAAACAATAGTTTCATTAAAAATAATGCCAAAATAAGACAAAGTCCCTAAATTTGTGGGATATGGCCAAAAGTAGGTTTAGGGGAAATTTTATATCTCTAAATGGTTGTATAAATAAGAGAATAAGAGCAGAACAATGAATTGGGTGTTTAGAAAAACAAACCTAAGAAAAGAACAAATTGAAATCCCCCAAAGAAGACCAAAATGGAAATCCTGAAAATCAAAGGTAAAAAGAATAAAATCTAAATAATAATAATAATAATAATATAGAGTGCAAAAAAAAATCACTGGTTGATCTGATTAAAAAATAATAAAATCAAGTTACCAGTATCAAAGGGGGAAAAGATCATTGGTCCCAATGCAGATGAAATTAAAACAACATATTGGAGGTTTTTTTGCCATGTTTTATGCCAATTGAAAATTTCATTAGTAAACTCCCTAAGAGAATAGACTGGTTCAAAAGAGACAGCAGTAAATTACTATAATCTCTTTAATAAACCAAATGATTCCAGCTTCTTGGCTAAGAATTCCCTCTTTGATTAAAAACTCCTGGGAAACCTGGAAGCTTATATGGCAGAAACTAGCCATAGATCAATATTGTGAGATGTGTGATAAGGTCAAAAAGGGTGCAGGACTTTGACATAAAAGATAATATAATAAGTAAATAAGAAGAACAAGGAATAGTTTGCTTATCAGATCTTTGAAAAGGGGAGCAGTTTACAATCAAAGAAGTGATAGAGAGCATTATCAAAAACGAACTGGATAATTTTGATTAATTAAAAAATTTTTGCACAAACAAAATTGCTGAAACCAATATTAAAAGGAATGTAGTAATTTGGAAAGCAATTTATATGACTGGTGTTTCTGACTAAGGACTCATTTCTAAAATATATAGGGAATTGAGTCCAATTTATAAAAAATAAAGAAAGTCATTCTCTAATTGATAAATGATCAAAGGATATGTAAAGGCAATTCTCAGACAAAGAAATTAAAGGTAGATAGATAGATAGATAGATAGATAAATAGATAGATAGATAGATAGATATATGAAAAATTGCTCCAAGTAATGAGTGATCAGAGAAATGTAAATTAACGCATCTCTGAGGTACCACCTTACACCTCTCAGATTGGTCAATATGACTAGAAAAAGATAATTATCAATGGTGGAGGGGATATAGAAAATCTGAAACACCAATGTATTGGTGATGGAATTAGGAAATGATCCAGTCTTTCTGGAGAGCATTTTGGAATTATTCACAAAGAGTACTAAAAACGTCCTTACCCTTTGATCCAGCAATACAACTACTAGGTCTGTATCCTGAAGAGATCATGAAAAAGGGTAAAAAAAGTACAAAAATATTCATAGCAACTCTTTTATAGTGTCAAAGAACTGGAAATTGAGGGGATGTCCATCATTTGAGTGAAATGAGCAGAACCAGAACCAGAATACTATCATGAGATGATCAACTAATGAACTTGTTCATTTGAGTAGTATAATAACCAAGGTCAATTTTAAGAGACTTGTGATGGAAAATACCATCTGGATCAAGAGAAGGCACTGTGGACTTTAAATGTAAACAAAAACTCATTATCTTAAATTTTTACAAATTGTCTTATGTATTATGCAATTTTGCTATTTCTATTGTTTTCTTTCTTCTTTTTGAATCAGCTCTCTGTACATGTTCATTCCTTAATCTCTGGTTACACTGTCCCTGTTTATCCTCAATGTTCTGAAGTGTATGTACGTTCCAGCTTTCATTTCAAAATTAGTACCCATTTTCATTCTTTCCACCTCTCAAATTTACAATCAAATATTGTATAGTCATGCTTCCGATATTGAAAGTATGCCCCACCCCTTTCAACCAAACTGTAGAATTTTTGTTGAATATTTCTTCTATCTTTCGTACTTAAAGACACTAAAATTTAGCTCACCATCCAGCACCTACTTTGGTATCCTGTGGTCATCCACTTTCCACATATTTTCAGCGACCTTCTCTATTCTCATAGGGTGATATTGATTTAGTTATTTCTTATGGGAAATCTTTTCATTAAATGCTAAGTATGAGTTGTGTGCAACCCTGATAGAATTGTTTCAGAAATAGAGACTGTCTTAGGACTGAAAATCAGGACTGTTCTAGCAATAGATATGTGATTCCATTGACTTCATTCACATAAGAAGCTTAAGAATGAAAATAGCATTTAGAGAATAACTAGGATTTGTAATTTGCTATAAGGTTTTCAAGTCATTTTGGAAATATTCATTTATCCATTATAAGCTCACCATAATTATCCACTATAGGTGATATTGACTACCTTTACTTTATAGCTGAAGAAACTGAGGGACAAAAGTTTAAGTGACTTCCCCAGGGTCACATAATTATTAAGCATCTAAAGTCAGGTTTTAAACTCAAGTCTTCCTGATGGCCAGTGCTCTGTTCACCACATCCACTCCAATAGGTGATTCAAAGATGAACAAATCATGGACCTCGGCCAAATGTTGCTGACCAAATTATAGTAATGATAAATAATATCTTAAATAATATTTGTGATAAATGGCATCACTATGTTAGTGAAAAAATAATACTACTAACAATAATTGCCTCAGCAGGAAAAGAAAAGCTATTAGAGATCATTCCTTATCAATTGATACATTATTACATGGTGATGGACAATCAGTTAACTACCAACACAACTTTAATATCTCTGATCTAGATTTTGGATTTCATTGGGACAATTTCATAACTAGTTTATTTTTGAGGTTTATTAAAAGTTCACAACCATGGGGGGGGCAGAGCCAAGATAGAAGTGTGAAGACAAGAATTCCCAGAAACTCATTCCCAATCCCAAAGCTGTCAAATTATGACTCTATGCAGAAGCTAGAGGGGGCAGAACCCACAGAAAGACTGAGTGATACAATTTCCCAGTCTAAGACAATTTAGCAGATTTCTGGGACAGGTCTGTTCCACTTGGTCTGGGGGTTGGGAAAAGCAGCTTGCTGCCACACTGCAGGGAAGCCAGGCTGGATACCTGAATCTCTGGCAGAGGGCGCATTTTAATTATCAGGAACAACCAGAAGAGGTAGCAAGAGAACTCTGCTGAACCAGATTGAGTGTGGAGCAAAGCTCTGGACTCAGAGCAGTCTTGCTGTGAGAACCTGAAGAGCCATTCAGCATGTCCAGAACTCTCAGCCCAGAGATTTTAAGGGTGTCATGAGAGACTGCAGAAATCTATCTGCTTTCCCTGGGGTAGGACTCAGCTATTTGTCCACACTCAGATTCAGGTTGCAAATTGGGTATGTGCAAAAACTTCATAGCCCAGCAGCAACCATCCTCACAGCTCCAGAACAGAGGAGAGGGCTTGAAGCCTTTCATAAGATCTTTGAGGATTATGATGCCTCTGTATTGCCCCAACTCCCCTGCCCAAAGCCTTGGAAGTGAAGTAAATCAGCCAAAGGTGAGGAAATGAGCAAACAAGAGGAAAAAAGAAGAATTTGACTATGGAAAATTACTTTGGTCCCATGGAGGACCAAATTACCTAATGAGATGATGACCAAATAGAAGCTTCTGCATCCAAAACCTCCAAGAGAAATAGAAAATAGGCTCAGGTTATGGATGAACACAAGAAAGACTTTAAAAACAATTAAGGGAGCTAGAGAAATACTTGGGAGGAGAAATGGGAGCAATGAAGATTAATCATGTAAAACAAGTCACCAGCTTCTTGAAAGAAATACAGAAAATACTGAAGAAAATATGTTAAAAGACAGTTTAAGTCAAATAGAAAAAGCAAAACAAAAGGCAAATGGGGACAAGAATGCCTTAAAAAGCAGAATTGTCCAGCTGGAAAAAAGAGATAAAAAAGCTCTGAAGAAAGTAACTCCTTCAAATGCAGAATGGAATTAAAGGAAGGTGATGACTTTGGAAGCAACCAGGAAGATACAAAACTACCAAAAATCAAAAATTAGAAGAAAATGTGAAATATTTCATTGGAAAAACAAGTGACTTTGTAAACAGATCCAAAAGAGATAATTTAAAAATTATTGGGCTACCTGAAAGTCAGGACCAGGAAAAGAGCCTAGACTTCATTTTTTTTTTTCTCAAAATAATGCAACAAAATTGCCCTGAGATTCTAGAAGCAGAGGAGAAAAAATAGAATTTGGGGGAATTCACCAATTCCCTCCTGAAAGAGATTCCCAAAGAAAAACTTCCAGGAATATTATAGATTTACTACAGAAATCCCAAGTCAAAGAGAAAATACTAAAAGCTGCCAGAAACAAGCAATGTAACTTCTATGGCTCCATAGTCAGGATCTGGCAACATCTACATTGAGGGCTCACAGGTCTTAGAATATGATATCCTAGAAAGCAAAAGATCTTGGTTTACAATGGAGAATCAACTACCTAGCAAAACATCCTCTTTCAGAGGGAAAAGATGGATATTTTCAATGAAATAGGGGACTTTCAAACTTTCCTATTGAAACAACCAGAGGTTCAACAGAAAGTTTGATTTCCAAGTACAGGACTCGGGTGAACCATAGAGGGGGTGGATGAGATAGACTAACTATGAAGAACTTATTGATGTTGAACGGGAAGAAGATACTGATAACTCATATGAACTTTCTCATTTGTAAGAGCAGGCAAAAGGAGCATGTATAGACAAAACACAGGAAGGAGTTAAATAAGATGGTATAATATAGTAAAAAGATGGAGTCAATGGGTGATAAAGGAAAGTATTGGGGTGAAGGGAAAGAAGAAGAAGGGCTTAAGATATTTAACATAGGAGTCAAGAGGAAGCTTTTACAATGGAGTGGAATGGTGAAGGCAAGGTGAGAATGAGTGAGCCTTCATTCTCATCAGAAATGGCTCAGATAGGAAATAACATACACACTTAATAGAATATAGAAATCTATCTTACACTAGAGAAAAGGGAGTTGAAAGGGATGGGATAATGGGGAAAGGGTGCGGGGAGGGAAGGGTGGAATAGATCATAGAAGAGAGGGAAGAGCAGGGACAGTGTGAAAGGAGAGAGAGAAAGAAAAAATAGAGTGGGAAGGACTAGGGTGGAAGGAAATACAGCTAGTGATAGTAACTGTGGGAAAAATATTGAAACATTCTCTGTTGGACTTATGATAATGAAGGCAACTCATCATAGAGACTGACCTGTTGGAATCTGAACACAGACTGAAGTGCATTTTTTCTCTCTCACTATTCTTGAGGTTTTTCATTCTTTGGGGGAGAGGGGGTTTTATGATTACTCTCACAACAAGATTATTGTAATAATATAAAATTAAAAAAAATAAGAATTAAAAAAGAAAGAAAGGAAAATGTCCCAGCAGTGCCACAGATTATGGTATGCCACAAAGTACTAATGATCAAAATTATATTGCAATGATCAAAAAAATAAATAAATTGCTCAAACAGATTTGGTTTTAAAAGTCACAGAATAAATTGAGTATAGAGGTATAGATTTTAATAAACTCAAAGACAACAGTAAGACCAACAACAACAAAATCAGTTCACAACCCTATCTTGCCTTTAGAATCTTTGTTACTTGTTCATCTAATTCAGAGGATTTTAAAATGGTAATTCATCATCCAGGTCTTGTATATCTTTAATGCATACTTTTAATCTCATTTCCCCACTGAAATTGTAAACTTCCTGAGAGCAAATACATTGTCTTTTCTCTGTATCTCTAGTTCTGTCATCCCCTTCCTATACAGAATACAACTCCATTTTGTTGTTTAGTTATTTTTCAGTCATGTACAACTCTTCATGAACTTATTTGGGGTTTTTATGGCAAAGAGACTGGAGTAGCTTACCATTTACTGCTCTACTTCATTTAACAAATTCAGAATTGAAGAAAACTAAGTTAAATGACTTGCCTAGTATCAAACAATACGTCTGAGACAGGATTTGAACTCAGGAAGATAAATATTACTGTTTCCAAGTTCACCCAAGCATACTTCCAAGTCAAAGTCTGTACTTAGCAACAAATATTCCTACCCTGATTAGATATTTGTCTGTTCAACAATATCATAGCTATTACTTGTGGACTTATATTATGGTGCTGGCTTCTTTTATTTGTGAATCTGAGTGATATTTTATGTTTTGTCAGTTGAAAGACTTTCCAAAGAATAGTAATAATGGGAATTCATGTAATTCATTGAGTTTTGAAAAGTGTTAAATACATGACCTAATATGATTTGTATAACCTTGCAAAATACATTATTATCATTTCTATTTTTAACTTGTTGAAAGTAAATTTAGAGAAAATGAACCTTCTTTTAGACTTACAAGATTAGTCAATATCAGAGGTAACTTAGGTTACACTCATTTTAACCCAAAATTTGCCTTTTTTCCTTATAAAACTCTTTTGTTCTTTATATCTCTCTATGTCTTTTTTTCATGGAATAGATTTGGGTTACATTCAAGGTTATTAAACTGACTTGTTGTGCAAGTTGCATGCTCTCTATCAGCCTCAGTTTCTATGTCTGTAAAAATGAAGATTGTAAACCAAGCAGGTTATCTTCCAAATGTAGTGTATCTCAACAAGGCAGCATGTTGTCTTGGAAAAATTGATGTATCTTTAATAAAAGATGCCTGGATTCAATCCAAGCTTTACTATCAACTATTTGTGTTATGTTGGGAATGTGGGGGATTCAGTCCCTTGAATGAAAAGGTATGGGATTTAGCTAGAGGACCTCTGATATCCTTTCCAAATCAATATTTATCATTCATTATATGATTTAAAGGAATGTCTAAAGTAATTATGATAACTGATACCTTGAGATATCCTTGAATTAGGTAACACATTGTAACCATAATATTCAATCACTGATTTTTAAAAAAATCATTTTATTTTTATATATGCATTCATAAGATATATCTCATTATCCTTCTGTTGGAAAGAACAATATCAAAAATGAAGCATCAACAAAATAAAAACAAATAAGCAAACAAAGAAACAAATATAAAGCAACTTTTACATAGGACAGTAAAATGAATTCCTACATTGATCATGTCCAAAATGTGTCTCTGCATTTTAAATTAATTTGTTCCATGGCAGGAGATACATAGTGAGGAGTGTGTTTCATCTAAATTTTAGAGTGTTGTGGACGTTTTTTTTTACCATGTCATTGATCTAAATTCCTAAGTCTTTCAAAATTACTTTTCTCTTCAATGTCATTGTCATAAATTGTCTATTTTTTCTCTTAGTTCTCTTTCATTGTGGATCAACTGACAGTGGTCTTTCCAATTTCTTATGAAATGTTTCATTTTGTCATATTTTATGGCACATAAGTATTCAATTACTTACATAATTTCTTTAGTTATTCCCTGCAAAGAGAATAGACCCTTTGATCCAATTTAAATGACTATTATATGAAAAGAACTGCTATAAATATTTTTGTATTTCTGGATTATTTCCTATTTTTGCTTATTTTTCTTGGGATTAAGGCCTAATATGATTATTATTGAATTACAGACATACAATGTAGTACTTTGAGAGCACTGTTACAAATTGCTTTCCAGAATGACCAGATTAATTTGGTTTTACCAACAGTGCACTAGTATGACATTTCCATATTTGTTATTTTCTTCTATTATCACCTTTTCCAGGTGATGAATAAGAAGTAAAATCTTAAAGTTTATTCCATTTTCATTTCAATAATTATTATTTATTTGGAATATTTTGATGGGGTTGTTAATAGCTTAAATTTATGTTTAATATTTTTTGACTTTTAAATTGATATTTTATTTTTCCAAATATATGTTGTGGAAGTTTTTTCAATATTCATCCACATGAATATGTATATTATTAACTTACAAAATTCTCTTCTGTGATTTGTTCCCCCACATTCCCTCAGCAGTGAACAGTCAGGTTAGCATTGTACTTTTTGATAAACATGTTTACAGATTATGGTTTTCAGTATGAGGAATTAGGAAGAAGGGAAAGAGATATATAAGAGATAATTTTTATAAAGTGTTCATAGGATTCTGAAGGGTTTTTTTTGTTTTATTTCACTTTATTTTTCTTCCTCTGGATGGGGATAGCATTGTCCATAGTTGTTCTAATACAATTGTCTTAGCTTTCTGAACTGCTGAGAGGAGCTGCTTCCATCAGGGTTGATCATCTCACAATGTTGTTGTTAATGTGGACATTGTTCTCTTGATTTATCCATTGATTTCTTAGCTTAAGAGGGATAAGGTGTTAATTTTATACATTTTAATCAAATTTCCTAACCATTATTTGCTAATACCTGCAATCCATACCTGCAATTACATAATACTTTGTTATTTAATAGTATGTCATTATATTATATTGCATTATATTGAACTAGATCATGTTATTTATATTGTTTTGCATTTTACTGCATCTAATATTTTGGGAAAGGAACTGAAACTATTATTTCCTTAGGAACAAAAACTTGTAGGTGAAGAATTTCCCTTCACCAACACAATTTGGTATATTTTCTGAAACTTATACAATTTTAATTTATTTTATTTTAATGTATGGAATAAAAAAGAATTTATCTAACTTAAGATAACTTAAAACATAATTGCATATGAAACTGCAAATCTGTTAAATGAAAATTTCTTTTCTTTTTTTCTTCCTCCCCCTCTCACAATAGAGATGACTACCAGTAGATACATATTTATACATATAAAATCATTCTGTACATTCTTCTCCTTATCATGTCCTTCTCTGGATGTAGATAGTGCTTTCCTTCATAGGTCCTTTGTTGTTAATTTGAGTATTTATAATATCAAAATGACTAAGTCATATAAGTTCTTATAGCCATATTGTGGTTAATATACACAACATTCCCTTTGTGTTTGGCTCATTTTGCTTTTCATTAATTCATGCAAATATGTCTATATGTTTCTAATAGCATTATGCTCATCATTTCTTATAGCATAAATATACTAATTTCATCACAATCAAATATAACAAAATTTTCAGTCATTTCCCAATTTATAGACATCCCCACAATTTACATTTCTTTGCCAGCACATAGAAAGTTGCTATAAATGTTTTGGAACATGGGTTCTTTCCTAATCATCTTTGGAAACAGACCTGAAATTGCTGTGTCAAAGAATATAGGCAAAAACTTAAAAATTGAGATATTGCCTAGAGTATTGATAGATTACAAAACTTGTCCAGGATCATGTAGATAGATTGCAACAAAGGTAATGAACAATCCAGGTCCTCTGATTCAAATTTATTTCTAATATACCTTATGTAATTTTATACAATATAATATGATGCAATATGATATAGTGACATAACATTATACCACATCATATTAGCTAAATTGTGTAATACTTTATTATATAAGTTGTATTATATTGCATAAAATCATATGTCAAACTGTTGTTTCATTTTTGTCACTATATGTCATGTACATTATATTGTATTTTATTATACTATATTATATCACATAAATGTTTCATGTTACATGTAATTTTATTATCTGATACATGACAACAAAACATGCAAAATAACACCACAATGCCATGTAATAGAATAGAATACAGCAGATTCCATATTATATATTTTTTATTCATTCATAATATACATATATGCATGTTACCATTCACATATTCTTCCTTTAAAGGCATTTATTTAAACTATTTACTTTTTTAAACTAAAATCAAAACTTCAAAAATTGATGCTAATTGGCTTATAGAAACTTTATTAGATGTCATCTACTTCTAGCAGTGCATGCTGATTTGTGTCTGGCATGGCTTTATAGATTCCTAATCCAAGGGCACTTCAAATATTTCTTAAACTTTTTGATTATGTAAGGAGTTCAATAAAACAATTTGATGAACGTTCATTAAGCACCAAACTATATGAAAAGTCTGCCATAGCTGGAGAAAGGTTATCATAGATAACCCTGCCCTTGGGTATTGTACATTCTACTGGAAGAATATAGACTATATAGATTAAATTAATTCATAGGCATTTCAAGAGATTTTCTACTTGACTGACATCAAGAAAGTGTTCATAATGCATTTAGCAACTGAATTATGTCTTAAAGATTGTGGGCAATCTGATAGTCAAAGGTGAAGAACAAAGAATATTTTGATCTTGTGAAAAAACATAAAAATTGGAGATGAAATGTATCTTTCCAGAAACATTAAGTATAAGTGTTTTACTTCAACATAGTGCTAGAATAATAATAAATAAATCTGGAAATGTAGATTGGAGGCATATTGTGAAAGGTCTTAAGTGGTCAAATGGAATGAATGAAAACTGTCACAAGGATAACATGAATCCACTAAAATGGCTTCACTTAAACATCAACAAGACACCTCTGCGATGTGCTTTTTTGTAAAGTAACCATCAATGTGAATTGTCTTGGACAGAGCTTAATGAAAGAAAAAAATCCCTCAAACACTGATCATACAAAAATAATGTACATTGCTTGATAATTTGTCTAGTACATTAAGTTCTCTTGTTGCTGTTGCTTTGAGGATGGTGAATTCTTGAGTACTCACTACCATAATTATTCAGTAGAAAAAAGGAATATCAGTCAATCAATACTTAACAACTTAATAAATTATGTTATGATGGAAAGAGATTACTGTTAGAGAAGCAACATGGAGACTAATAAGTGCATAGGGGATGACATAAACCTCCAGAGACTTCGAATATTACCAAACTGACAAAGTTGAGGGAGAAAAATGGGAACCACCATTTGTAACTATTTTAAGGTTTTTTTGGTTTCTTTTCTTTTGTTTTACTTTGTTTTAACATTGCTGACTAGTCAAATGAGTGGAATGATACTAGAAACTTTAATTAAAATTTCTTTAAGTTTATTTAATTTATCACTGTCTTAGTTTCTTTAATCAGAATTTTCTTTAAAGTTCAAGGTAGCTATTAGATAAACTTCAGAATAATCAAAATGAGTTTCCACAGATTATTCAGCTCCTGAATTATTTTTAAGGATGTTTGATGTTAAGATCTTCCAATTTTTTTTCATTTTGGGGTAAATTTCACTCTGCAATGATTACTAACCGTTCCCTAGAACTATTCTGTAAATAGTTTGATTGAAAAGCAAATGCATCACACAAGAGGTGAAATCACAATTAACAATAAGGAAACTTCAAAGGACTTAGAGATGAGGCCTGGTGAAGATACAGTACCAAAGTTCATATGTTAATTCAGATTTATATGTGTCATGTATATTTATGTCAATATCTGACAAACTACTAAGCTTTTTAAAGAAATGTCAGACCTCACTGCATTTTTATTCCTGATTCCCACCATTCTCAAGTTTGTATTCTACTCCAATATCAAGCTATTCTTCTTAATGTACAAGGCAACCATATCAAATAAGAGCCCATTTTTATACATTCAGAACTACAAAGGATCTTGGAGGTCATGTAGTTCAATTTTATTTGCAAATGACAAAATTTAAGCCCAAAGAATGCAAAATGAGTTGCTCAGAGCAACGAAGGTAGTAAATAACAGACCTATTATGAAGATATTAAAGGAAATTAACCTTATAGTTCCTTCTTAGGGATGCAAGGTACCTCATGAATAGAATGCTGGTACTAGAATCAGGAATACTCATCTTCCTGAGTTCAAATCTGGCCTCAGAACCTAATTCATGTGACCCTGGCCAAGTCATTTAACCTTATTTGCCTCAGTTCCCTCCTCTGAATAATGAATAGGAGAAGGAAAAGGCAAACAACTCCAGTATCCATGCCAAGAAAACCTCAAATGGGGTCAAGAAAGAATTCAGTAAGTTTTCAAAATGACTGAACAACACTGAAAATGTACACAGTCCCTTCTACTTCTAACATTTTTATATCCATATCAGTCTTTTACTGTATGTAACAAAACTTTTCTGTCATCAAGCTGTAGACCTTGTCAAATGACTTCCTTTTTAACTACGCTTTATATACTTGCTTACCCCATTAATGTATTAAGTTTGTTGAGGTCAGGAGCAGTTTTGCTTTCTTGTATCTATATTCCAACCACTTTGTAAAGTCCCTAACACAGAATATGAATTTAATAATCTATCTATCTATCTGTCTTGTCTGTTTACTAGCTAGCTAGCTAGCTAGCTATGTCATCTTTTGCATAAGCTCAAAAATAGTTTGAGTTCTAGGGAAAGAGGTATTCATAATTACTACTGATTTTCCTGGGGAACCTTTAATGTATTATTCTGGTTATATGCTTGAAAGTTATGATTTTAATAATTCCTTTGCTATATAGTGGTTATTTTTGCTTTTTTTTTCAGAAGACACATATTCCTTAAATTCAAAAGTAAATCTTTCTGATTTCTCTGTTGAAATATGTGATCCTCAGGAATTATTCAATTAGGGATTTCTGAAACTTCAATACTTTGCAACTTTGATGAATTGTTTTAAACAATTATTCTTCCCCCTGAAACATGGAGGTGAAACAGATCTCTCCTATTGTACTTCCCATTGAAGAATCATGAGTTGGGGATTATGCTCACTCTTGAAAAGTGTCTAACACTCTAGAATGTTCTGCTAAGGTTAAATAATTTGAGGCACAGTCCCAATGATGAACTAAAAGTCTGCTTAACTAAATTCAGATTAGCTCATCACCAAGTTGTCTATGTGAAAATGCTTTTTTTTTACTTCAACCACTTGAAAATATCATCTGTTCTAAAAACTTTGACTCCTTCTTCAACTCCCCACACTTGAGCTTCTTTTGATATGTTATTTTCTCTCACTAAAATATAGGGTCCTTCAAAGTAGGGATTAAGTTTCTTTGTACTTCTTTGGCAACCCCAGAGCCTACTATGCTGTCTAGAAAAAATAAGTGTCACTTGCTTTCATGATTACTGTAGAAATCATTATTATACTATTCAATAAATATTATTATATTTAATAATTATATTGCTTACATCGAACTTTATGTGACAAGAGACTATTTGATGCCTGAATGTTGCCCTGACCTCAGTAACTCTCCAATTACTGACAAAGAAGGCTACAAGAAATTTGGCTTCCTTCAGAACCTAGATCTACCCAAGATATTTTTGTATTGTGTCCTCTCGTTCAGATTTTGATATAGGGTCATCAAATCTTGTGTTTTATGTTCCCATGTATTTTGACTTCATGCAAATTTTACAGGTTGTTTATATCCTGATATCCACCTCATTCTACCTTGCTTTCAAATTATTCTTTTGGAAATATTTTTAACTACATTTATGTAATTACCCTTTTTCTAAATCCTATATAAGTTTTTCAGACTCTGGATAAGAGGGAGCTACACCTTCATTCCTGCTCACTCTCCTTTACCAAATGACCTAATAGATTTCTTTCCAAAACAATTTTGTATTTTCAGATTTTTTTTCTGATCCCTTGAGAATAATTTAGATTATGTTTTGGTGAGGGGAGAGCTATGCTAATGAAATTTTAGAGGGCTGATAGCCTATAGACGCAGAAGAAATGAAATCATAGAAGGAATATATGATTTGTCTAACTTTAGCAAAACTGTGACAGAATGAAGACTAGACTTCATGACTTTCTGGTGAGAATTTAAAATAATTTGCTATGATCCTTCCTTGTATTTAACAAAATCTATTTCTTCTTTCTTTTCTTTTGAGTGTCTAATAAGAGTAATTATCAAAGAGTTTCCAAAGAGACAAATGCAACAAGGGCACTCCACACACTGGAGCATACTCATATTTGGCCTTACTAGTTTCACTGAAATGCATGGGCAGATAGGTATCAGTTTTTGGCCATGTAGTCTAGTCATGATTCACATTTGCAAGGTCACTATTAATAAAAGAGCACTGTGACAATAAGTATGTACAAGTCAGTCTGGAGCAGGGCTGTCCAACATTAATTTTAAAAGTTTTTATTGAAACAATGGACGATATATTTTGACTTGCCATTTAGTGAGAGCTCTGTGATAGCTTGACATTGTTTGGTAAAGCATTTAGTAAATCCTTAGGGGACCTCATAAAATCTCACTGGGGACTTCCTGGGAGTCATTGGTCATGTTTTGGACAGCCCTGCCCCAGAGGAAAGAGGAGCACCAGCAGAAAATTAGTTGGAGTAAGTCATGGATCCATAAGAATAACTATTCATCATCCAAATAACTTAACTGATAACTGTAGCATTTTGGGGATCACATTTTTGATTGATAATTTGAATCAATAGTCCTTAAAATTTTCTGACCTTGGCTATCCATGGGTGTTTACATGTATATATGCAGACTCATATGTATGTGTTCTTGTGGACAGTTTGTATATGTGTGCATGTGTATCTATATCTAAATGTGTATATTGGGGGGGGTTACTGTTTTCATACTCTGTCTAGAAACTGTAGAACCTTAGGTTTATGTGCAACTCAGATCAAACATCAATCCATAGGACTGACAGATATGATCAACTCCTAGACAGATTACTTGTACAATAGTATGTCTTACATCAAGATTAAAAATGAGGACTCAAATGATTGTATCACAAATATGGCTATGTGATTTGTTTATTGTCTTGAATTTCATGAATTATCATGAATTTCTTGTCTTATGAGAAAACAGATGAGGAAACTGAGGCTTTGGCAAGACTCTGAAAATTCATTTTTCTTTCCTATATCATTATTTTCCATTGGTGGCTATAGTAAGGATCAAAGAAGTCAATGCATGGGAGGATTATACATTTCTTCGTTGTGTCTTGAAGGAGATTTAGAGACATCACCAATCCTTAACCTCCCAAAGGTTGTGATTCTTCCAAAGTCAAATAGATAGCAAAGCTACGTATAAAATCCAGGTTGTCCTACATGATATCAAAAGTAGAATTCTTTCTATTATATCACTGTGCATCTTGATAACCTGACACCACTATGTAGAATTAAGGTATTGTTATATTTCTTTCCATAGAATTCCTGTAGGCTGATGGGATCAATAAAATATGATCCGAACTTCTTCCCCAGTTACTACTTTCTGGCATCCAATAACCCCTGAAACTAAATTCTTTTCTTTGGGAAACAATCTTCCAGACCGGAAACCTTTGGGTGACTTAATTAAAAGTATTGAAAAAGACATCCGATATTGGGCCATATAATCTGTTAGTCAAATTATAGTTAAATCCAATCCTGTCTTATTATTGATGAAGTTGAAGAAAGAAATTACAGCATACTAGGAATTGGAGGGAGGAGAGTAATACAGAAAACAACAGTAAACAAAATAATGCCAGGAGAATTAATAGCAAAACTTTTAACTACATATATACTCCTGAAAAACAATATGATTTATGTGATAATATGCAGGAAGCAAGTCTCTACTTAATGTTGACTTGTAAAGCTATAAATTACTTCCTTTTACAATATTTCTATTTTCAACTTGAATCTAGACTAGTAAAGAAGGATGAAGCATTGAGATTCCCCTGTATATATTTCCTGACTTTTATTCTTTTCCAGACTGCACTATGGACCTGTTTCCACAGAATTTTTTTCTTTCATGTCATAGAAAATTTATCATCTGCAATTTTACTTTACCCTTTTTTACCTCTCACAATAGACATTCCCTCGACCCCTTTGGCCTCTCCCACTGATATGCTGGTTCCTTCCCAGAAGCTCCATTTTTAGGAAGAGTCTTGACCAACAATGTCTTCATTTTTCTGAAGATTACACAGCTGGCTTATCTCTACAGTCTTTCTCTACTATTTGACTGCATTTCACCCCACATTCTTTTTTCAGCTTCTTAGATTTGCTGTCTTTCCTCATTAGAATATAATTTCCTTACTGTTGTTCTATTAGAAACCAGGAGGGATGGAAAGTCAAGGAAGCCTGGAAGAATTTGCATGAACTGATGCTGACCAAAGGCTATTACCTTTAATACAAAAATGTTATCTTACTATGTAATTTTGATACTTCTTATTCTTTATTTTTCTTTCTTAAGGATATGATTTTATTCTAATCACATTCAACTTATATCAATGTATACCATGGAAACAAGTTAAAGACTAACAGACTGCCTTCTATGGGAGGTGGGGGGAGGGAAGCAAGATTAGGGGGAAAACTGTAAAATTCAAAATGAATAATATCTTTCATTTATAAAAAAAAATTAAGAATATGTGTCCAGTATTTATCATAGTGGCTAATACAGATTAAGTGTTCAAATAATTCTTATTGACAGGCTGACTTTCACAAACTTTTCGAATCAGAGAGGCCAAAATCTAGTAACTTTAGATTGGTATTGTGTGGGTGCTCTAGAAAGCAAAAGTTAGTTTGTTGACAGTATTAAAAGACAACACAGGAAAGAATAGACTTCCAGCCAAGATGGCATAGAGAAGACAGACACTGTGATAGGTATTCTCTCTTTCCCCTCAGAAATAACATGAGAGAAACCTCTTAATAGAAATTCAATCAACAAAAACCCAGAAAGAGAAGCTAGTATAAGAACACCTACCGAGAAGGTCTGTCTGCAGGAACAGTGGATGATCGAGGAAACAAGAGCAGAGGATCAGTGCTGGAGACAGTAGCTGGGGAAGGCCAGAGGGTCAGCCTCAAGCCATAGAGACTTCAGTGAGTGGTGAGTAGAAGATCCAACTTTGTCTGTGGAGTTTTTGGATAGGGGGAGAGGAGCTAAGGGAGGGTGAGTTCCATCACAGAGTCTCAGAGCAGTCCTGGAGAACAACCAGCTGTGCCAGGCACCTGAACTCCATACTTTCCTCTGAGCCCTTTGCCTAGAAGAAACAATAAGCAAACCCACCCCCCTCACCTCATTCAACAGAAAGAGATTAAGTCCCTCTGCCAGGGTGCAGCCCAGTTTTCAAGGTCAACTCAGACCCTGCTGCTGAGGGCCTCACTCCAGAGAAAGCAACCAGCAGCCTTTCCTGGCTGCCTCTTGCAATTACTAAGCCAAGTGAATAAAGCATCTAGGATTCTCAAAAACAAACCTCTGAAAGTCAGATCCCCCCCCAACACAAGATGAACAAAAGCCAGAGAAAAGGTGGGCACATGGACAAATATTTAGAAGAGATAGATTCTAACACAGAAAGATCTAGCACTGATGAGGAGAATATGAATTGGTCTCCAGCACAGAATACTTCCTTGAAGAAATCAGGAAGGCATCTATAAATCAATTAGAAAAATTGGTAAAAGAAACTCAAGAGAAAATTAACACATTGAAAGAGAAAATTAACATCATGAAACAAGAAAACAAATCCTTGGAAAATACAATAGGACAGTTGCAAAATGAGAATAACTCTCTGAGATCTTCAATTGAAAAAATGCAAGAAGAAAATGATTCTCTCAAATCCTCAATTGGGCAAATACAAAAATGAAATGAAACTCTCAAAATTTCATTTGGACAAATAGAAAAGTCCTCCAAAAATAGAGTGGAAATAGAACTGGAAAAGGAGTTGCGAAAGATAAATGAAGAAAAATCTTCTCTAAAAAAGAATGGAATCAGCAGAAACTAATGACTTCATGAGGCAACAAGATGGTGTTAAACAAAACCAAAAGACTGAAAAAAGTAAAAAAAATGTAAAATACCTTATCAGCAAAACCACTGACCTCAAGAACAAATCAAGAAGGGAGAATCTGAGAATTATTGGCCTTCCTAAGAACATTAAAGAGAAAAAACGTCTAGACTTAATACTACAGGATTTAGTGATGGAAAATTGTCCTGATATCATAGAACCAGAGGACAAAATAGTTACTGAAAAAATACATTGATCCCCTCCGGAAAGAGATCCCAAAATGAAAACACCAAGGAATGTTGTGGCCAAATCCAGGAATAAGAGATAAAAGAAAATATCCTGCAAGGATCCAGAAAGAAAAAAAATTAAATACCAAGGAGCAATGGTAAGGATTACACAGGACCTGTCCACAGCAACATTAAGGTATCAAAGGACCTGGAATGAGATTATTCAGAAGAGCAAGGGAGCTTGGAATGCAGCCAAGAATCCACTACCTGCCACAGCTGAGTCTTCTCTTCCAAGAAAAAAGATGGATTTTTAATGAAATGAAAGATTTCCAAGATTTCATGACGAAAAAAACAGAGCTAAATAGATCATTTGAGCATCAAACAGGGAGATCAAGGGACACATGAAAAGGTAAAAACCAAAATTGCTATACAATAAGATGAAACTGGCTATATACCCACTTGGGAGAGAGTCTTATAACTCTTGAGAACTGTAACTCTATTAGAGAGAATATACATAGCCAGAAGTGTTGGAAACTCATAACTTTTCTAGGACTCTGATAGAATGATTTAAAAACAATCCCTCCTCAAAAAGAGGAGACAGTAAGGAGAAGGGAGGTTGGAGGTAGATTGAATGGGGTAAATATCGTTACATCTAGAGGTACAGAAGATCTATTATAATTGAGGGGAAGAAGGGAGGAGGTGAGAACCACATGAATCTTCATCTCATTAAACTCAGCTTAAAGTTAACTTGGACACACTTAATCAAGTTAAGTAACTTATCTTACCAAGCATTAAAAGGGGAAAAGGGGATGGGGGGTGGTGATGAGGAGAGGCTAAAAAAGGGGAACTAACAGAAGAAAGGAAGGAAGGAGAAAAGGGAAAGGGGAAAAATGGTGGGTTGATTTAAGAGGACAAACACAGAAACAAAACACTGTAGTAATTGTAACTTTGAATGTGAATTTGATGAATTCTCCCTTAAAATGTAAGTGGATAACAGATTGGATTAAAAAACAGAATCCTACAACATGCTGCTTACAGGAAACTCATTTGAAGCAGAGAGATACATATAGAGTAAAGGTAAAAGGTTGGGGCACAATATATTTTGCTTCAGCTGAAGTGAAAAAAGCAGGGGTAGCAATCCTTATCTCAAACAAAACAGCTGCAAAAAGGGAGTGATTCTCGCAAAGCTATGTTTGGACAAATAGAAAGTCTTTCAAAAATAGAATGGACCAACTGGAAAAAGAATTGCAAAAGATAAATGAAGAAATATGTTCTCCTCTAAAAAACAGAATGGAATCAGCATAAACTAATGACTTCATGAGACAACAATATTTTGTTAAACAAAACCAAAAGATCAAAATAATAGAAAAAATATAAAATATCTTATAAGCAAAACCACTGACCTCAAGAACCGATTCAACAAAAAAGGGCTAAAGAATGTAGTTTAGCCTTACCAGATTCAAAATTATATTATAAAGCATTAGTCCTCAAAACTGCCTGATATTGGCTAAGAAATAGAATCATGGATTAGTGGAATAGACTATGTGCAATATCAGTAAATGATTATAGTAATCTGCTGTTTGATAAACCCAAAGAGTCAAGCTATTGGGATAAAAACTCTCTCTTTGATAAAAGCTGTTGGGAAAATTGGAAGTTAATGCAGAAGAAACTTAGATTAGACCAACACCTCACACCCTATACCAAGATAAGATCAAAATGTATACAGGATTTAGACATAAAAAACAATATTATAGGAGATCAAGGCATAATTTACCTGTCATGTATACAGGATTTAGACATAAAAAACAATATTATAGGAGATCAAGGCATAATTTACCTGTCAGATCTATGGAAAGGGAAACAATTTATGACCAAGGAAGAGATAGAGAACATCATTGAAAACAAACTAGATAATTTAAACTACATCAAATTTCTCCAAATCATTACTTATTAGAGAAATGCAAATTAAAGCATCACTGAGATACCACCTCACACCTCTTAGATTGGCCAATATTACCAGAAAGGATAATAATCAATGTTGAAATTGATGTGTGAAATCTGGGACACTAATGGAGCTGTGAACTCATCCAACCTTTCTGGAGAGCAATTTGGGATTATACCCAAAGGGCAACAAAAACATGCAAACCCTTTGACCCAACAGTACGACTACTGGGTCTATAACCTGAAGAGATGATTAAAAAGGGTAAAACCATTACTTGTATAAAAATGTTTATAGCAGCCCTGTTTGTGGTGGCAAAGAATTGGAAATACAGTAAATGTTCTTCACTTAGGGAATGACTTAACAAAGTGTGGTATATGTATGTCATGGAACACTATTATTCTATTAGAAAACAGGAGGGATGGGAATTCAGGGAAGCCTAAAAAGATTTGCATGAACTGGTGCTGAGTGAGATGAACAGAGCCAGAAAAACATTGCACACACTAACAGCAACATGGGGTGATAATCAACCCTGATAAATTTGCTCATCCCTTCAGTGCAACAACCAGGGACAATTTTGGGGCTATCTGCAATGGAGAAAAGCATCTATATCAAGAGAAAGAATTATGGACTTTGAACAAAGACCCCATTACTCTTAAATTAGAAAAAAGTGTTATATTATTATGTAATTTTACTCTGTCATACTTTATTTTTCTTCCTTAAGGATATGATTTCTCTCTCATCACATTCAACTGAGATCAATGCATAATGTGGAACTAAACAGTAACAGAATGCCATCTGTGGGGGTGGGGGAGGGAAGCAAGAATGGGGGAAAAATTGTAAACCTCAAAATAAATAATATCTTTCTTGAAAATAAAAAGACAACACAGGTTCTTTCATTTGATTATCACTGCAACTCTGTGATGTAGATGTTATAGATATTAACATTATTTTTAAGTGAGAATTTTCTTGTTTACCAGTCATGTTGACATATATGTCAAATTTGATTTTTGAACCAAGAGTTTTCTGAGTTCAGTATTCTTTGCTTTCTCTCTCTCTGCTTATTAGTTTATCAACTTTTCAATGTGTCATATGTTGGAAAGAGAGCCCTCAAAGAGAAGATCACAGTGCCTGTGAAATATTGATGCATTCAGGGTACACCCTCTTTCTTTAATTAATTAATGAACTCTAACATGTTTGATGTTAATAAACCATAAAATAAGAGAGGCAGAGAGGTAGAGTCAAAGAGAATAGCAGAAGCAAAGGAACATAAGTGAGCATGTGCTATTTGGATAACATGGAGTATGAGATAAGAACTGAAAGGCATGGTGGAACACAGTTGAAAATGAACTTGACATGAGAAAGAGTTATATGGCATACACAAAAACTATTTTGGACTATTATTGGACTTATAAGTGACAGTTTCTTTATCAATAGAAAATATATTATTCACTCATTTTATTAAATGGTGTATGTTTTGAGTCAGCTTTGTGATTCAGTAAATAGCATGCTGAGTCTGAGTCAATAAAACTGATCTTCATGAGTTCAAATCTGACCTTACAAGCTGTTTGACCCTGGGTAAGTCACTTATCCCATTTTGTTTCAATTCCGCTTATGTAAAATAAGCCAGAGAAGGAAATGGTAAACCACTCCATCTTTGCCAAGTAAATTCCAAATGGGATAATGCAAAAACAGAGATCATTGAATTAACTGGACAACAAAACATAAAAAAGAATACATTTTAAGGCATTATATTTCATTAGTGAGCAAAATAGATGGCTTACTTTAATTGTGTTTAGTTGAAACATTCTACTTTAGAAAAATATCAGGTTACCAAGGACTATTGGATATTTGAAAATATTATCTAATCTCTGAAAATGTTGAGTTGAGAGAAACAAAGAGAAACAGTGACAAAGAGACACAGACATAGACAGACAGACTTAGAGGCAGAAAAAGAGACAGATGACAGAGAACATGAGAGAGAACTAGTGGGAGAAACAGAGAAAGAGACAAAGACAGAGAGAGAGAGAGAGAGAGAGAGAGAGAGAGACAGAGACAGAGAATAGGTTGGAAAACTTGTGCATAGATGACATCATATATACTTATTTGCTTCTCCATCCGCAATCACTCTTTTGTCTGGTAAATAGAAGAAACTGGGTTGTTCAGTGGATATAGTATTGAACTCAGAGCTAAAAAACCAAAGGATAAATTCTGCTTTAGATACTTATTTGCTCTGTGACCATGAACAGTTTAACCTTTCTGGGGCTTGGTTTCCTTATCTGTAAAATGAAAGTGATGCCCTTTGCAGTTCTAAAATTATAATCCCATAAACAAAAATGTTAGACTTACTTTGGTAAATAACATCTCTGATAACATCTCCATAGAAACTACTTGTCTTTCTATAATGCTTTGAGATTTGCAAAGCACTTAATAAAGACCTCATTTGATCTCTAGGATTATACACCCTTATAATATCTATTATTATTCCAATTTTAGAGATTAAAAATAAATAAATGTTGAGGATTATGTGACTAGTAAGTATATTTGAGACAAAATTCAAACTGAAATATTCTATATTCAAGTGTGCCAGTTTGTCAAATACATCATACTGGTATTCTTTTAGTCTTACTCAAAAATTAAGAAGCATCACCATTTTACAGATAAGGAAACTGAGATATTGAGAGCTTAAGTGAATTATGCATGGTCATATGATGATGTTTGTCCTTCCTTCACAAAGAAGAGCATGATATTAGGGAAGTGTTGCCATGACAAGGACATGAATTGAACTTGAGGAATGGGGTGCTGTGCTAAGTCATCAACCTCATTTTCTCCTCTCAAACCAAGTGGATCCAGTGGATAAATATGAGTCAGGACTATTGACGATGGCCCTGGATGTTAGGTTTTCAGGGTTAAATGACTTGTCCAAGGTCACAGAGTAAGTTTCAAGTGCTTGAACTAAGGTCCTGGTCACTCCATGGTCTTTGCTCTATCTACTGTGTCACCTAGCACAGTCATAGTTATAGGACAGAATTCTTTCTTGATTAGAAAATCTGCATTCCCATTGCATCATACTACTTCATTGATGGGAAATCAATTTCGTTGTGAATATAGTTATACTTCATACAAAGATAGAGAAATGATCAATTACTCAGAAATATCTGTTCTTTGGAGGGATTATATAAGGAATAACAACTCTTGGAAGACTATAGCATGCAGTGGCATCTACCAAACTCAGCAATGATTATACAAGTTTCAAATTACTCTGTGAATCCCTTAAAACTGTATTTCTTGAATCTTTAATGATCAATCAGAAGGTACCAATCATTCATAACAAAGATATTTAATATTAAGTAAAGCAATAAGAAAATATCCTCCTCAACCTAAACTTGAGGTATACTCTCCGCAAAATACCTACATGATATGAGGGGAAGGAAGCACTAAGAACAGAATACACACATGGAGAACTAGGCATGTCGAGAACTCATGTTTAGTGCACACTGTGGGATTGATACACATACACTGATATGCTCTTGGGCTGCTAGGTGGTACAGTGGATAGAGCACTGGCCTTGGATTCAGGAGGAAAAGTGTTCAAATCTGGCCTCCAACACTGGACTCATACTAGCTGTGTGACCTTGGGCAAGTAACTTAACCCTGATTGTTTTGCATAAGACCATCTCTAGTCATACTGATTCATATCTAGGCACTGGACCCAGATGGTTCTGGAGGAGAAAGTGAGGATGGTGACTTAGCACAACACCTGCCCTCACTCAAATCCAATTCATGTGCTTGTCATGGCAACACCTCCCTAATGTCATGGTCTTCTTCAAAAATGAAAGATGACCATTATGTTCTTGAGATATGACCATACCACAGGTTAATTACCTACTCTCCTTGATGTTGACCAGACAAATGCTGCTTCACTAATGATACTCAACAAGCATAAGCATTCTTTGCTGAAAGAAATGTGAAGCTAGAAATATTTTTGTCCTTTCCCCATGTTTTCAATGTGTGTGGGCAACATATTTAATGGTGGTATTGCTGGGCCAAAAAGAGTTTATATTTTAGTGACTTTTTGGTTTCCCATAATGGTTGAACTGATTCACAGTTCCATCAATAGTCAGTCAGTCAACAAACACTTAAGCAATTATTAGAAATCATTACTATTAGGAAATATTATTAAGAACAATTAAAGAATCATTATGTGTAAGGCATTGTGTCAATCACTAGGGATAGAAATTAAAACAAAAGACTATTTCTTCCTTCAAGGAACTCAGTCTAATTGGGGAAGCAGCATGAAAATGATTATGTACAAATAAGATAGAAGCAGATAAATTAGAGTTATTCAGGAAAGACAAGGCACTAATATTAAGAAAGATCCAGAAAGTTTTGTAGAAAATGGAATTTTAGCTGGGACTTCAATGGAAACAATGGAAGTCAGGAGATAAGGATGAGGAGGAAGAGAATTTTTATTTATAGGAGATGGACAGTGAAAATAAACACAGGAGATGGAGTATCGTATGCATTGAACAGCAAGAATGCTAACATCACTAGTTCAGAGTATGTGAAGCTGAGTAATATGTAAAAAGATTAGAAAGATGGGAGGAGGTGAGGTTAGGAAAACTAAAAAAAGCTTTGAGTATAGACCTGGCAACAAACATTTAAATTAAACTCTTCTAGTTAAATGATTTGAAATTCATTATCAGTAGGTTAGCCACTAGAAAAGTTCATTGTCAGCAGTGATCCATAAAACAGAAATACAGAATGACTCAGATTTCTTAGTAACTTCTTTCTACAATGATGTTTAGAAAATTTGAGGAAAAGTGGACACGATACAAGTTTTTCAACAATGAATTGTGCTTCACATGGGAAACAAATATTAAACTATTCAATCACCTAACCTTCTGTTTTAGAATGATGTGAAATAATGGTGAAGTAAGATGTTAAAGAATGCATCTTTTTCTTTGATGTGTATTTGTAGTCACATATTTACATTCAAGATGTAAAAAAACTCTAAGTAAAAGACCTGAGGAATTTAATGAATTTCAAATTCAATGTGAATCAGTAGCATTACAAGATATCTCCCCAAGCAAAACAACAATAAACAGCAAACATTTTTATTATGCTTTAATGTTTATAATTAATAGCTTTAATGTTATAATTTTTATAATTTATTTATAATTTTAAAATTTGCAAAAATTATATATTTGCAATTTACAATTTTTATAGTTTATAAAGTATTTTAGTTCTCTTCATTTATTTTATATTCTCTTTACAACTACATTACATAGATAGGTGTTGCAGTGATAAAGCATTGGATCTAGCATCAGGAAGAACCAGATTCAAATCTGGTCTCTAAAGACTAGCTATTTAACCCAAGAGGAGTCACAACCTCTTCCTGACTCAGTTACTCATCTGTAAAATGGCAAAAATGGCAAGTGCTTCAAAGAGATGTAAGAATAGATAAATTATATATTTATAAAGTGCTTTTCAAAACTTGAAGAACTGTAGAAATTATAACTATTACTATTCCTCTGCAAAATAAGGTGTTATTACTATCCATTTTATAGATGGGGTAAACAATGCAAATGAGACTGAGCTGTGCAGAATCATAATATATTAAAACACATTCCAGAAAGGCATTTAACGAGGGGAAGGAATTGCAATGCTGGCAGCACAAAGAAAATTAGAATTGCTCAAGTAGTCATAATAGAAGAGTGGAGAAGCAAAGTGGGGCAAAGGGAAAGGTACCACTGGTAAGGATATTGAGCCACGTGGTCATGTAGACAAACAGAGGATACTATAGTGAGGAATGGGATTGTCTGTTGTCATGGAGAAGTAATTCCTTTCTCCCTCAGATTGTGCCTTAGGTAAAAATCCTTTTTGCTCCATGTTTGCTATAACCTGGCGACATGCCCCATATACATGTTGATTTAAATGACTTGGAAAAAGAAGCTTAATTAATGACTTTTCAAGTCTTAAAATTCTAAAATTTGCATTTACCTCAGACTGGTTTCTTGGATCATCTAATTCTGTCAATTCTTTTATTGGAAAGAATAGTTCAAAAATAAATATTAAATAGAAAAGTGGAGGCAGGACATTTTCACAATGAAAAAAGCATTGAATATAGGCTCATGTCACAATCTACAGATCATGCAGATACAAACAGAAGAAAAACTGCCTGTCATGATTGCATATAAAATTTGATTTCTCCAGCCAGAATCCTTTTACAAAGTTGAGATTTCTGGCTTCTGCCTCTGCTGTAAAAAAGGAAAGAATTGTGATGATATAGCATTTCCTACCATCTGTTCCTTCAAAGAGTTTAAATTTCTTTCTTTCTTTCAAAAAAGTACACATATATTTGTATCTATATTTATCATGATTATGAATGGAATGGACTCCAGTTTTTTTCTGAAAAATATCCATTTCCTCAGAGAGTAAATATGACAGCTTCTTGACTCTATTTCCCTTGCAAATTCATCATATATTTTCAATATTTTCTTACTTAAAATTGTACAGGCAGATTAACATGCAATTATCTACTCTTGTAATTGAATGACTCTGATGGCAAACTTCAGATCCCCATTGATTTCCCCTCATTCCTAAATAATAGCTCTTCTGGCCAATCTCAAGGAAATAGCTGCCTTTGTACTTTTATAACTATTTTAAAATAAGCTCATTTTGACAGAATTTTGGCCCAAGCAAATTTTTCAGTGTTCACAGCATTCTTTTTTCTCAGCCCTACCTTCTGGCCAAACATATAGTTTCTCCTGTTCTGATGAAAAAGAATTAAGCATATATCATAGGTCAGGCATTTCACCTTCACAAAATATGCAAGGTACAGAGGAGTACAACACCATTGTTGCCATCAAAGAGTTATTATCATCAGAATGTTTACTTATAAAGTAAGCAGCAACTACAACAATGACATTCTCTGCAACCCTCTTTAAAGCAGTACTGCTAATAAAGTTTACACAATTTATTCATCCTTAACACAAGATGTTTAGAAAATTGGAGAGCATTTGACCCAAATAGGGATCAAAAAAAGTCTTTTTTTCCTTTTTTTATCAAAAATGAGTGGGATAAGGGCAATACTTGCATTTGTGTATGATAGATACAGACAACTGAGGAAAAGAATACTAAAAACATTTAATTGTTTTTAAAAATTGGTGTTTTGGGGCACCGACCCTGAAGTAAGGATGTCCTGTGTCATTTAAGCCCCCCATTGACCAACCAAAAACAAACACACAAACAAACAAACAAAAATTTAGAGTCTCTCTCTGAGAGTTGTCAAGAATATTGAAAAATTAAATGATGTACCTAAGGACGCATAGTCAATTTAATTCAGTAGTGAGACTTGAAACTGGGTTTTCCAAGATCTAAAGCTGACTTTCTACCCATTATGCCACACTGCTTCTCCTATACTGTGTGTGTATGTGGGAGGGGGAGGGGGACAAGAGTAATTGCAAATATATTGCATTGAATATTCTCTTAACCTGCTCTGGAACTACTCACCTAATGTCCATATGCAGTTACAGGTTAACTTTCCAGAATGTGGCTGCAACATAGCCCCTCAATGTAATAGGAGTAGCTCTTTTGCACATTTAGAAAGGTTTCTTTCTAAGTCTGTAGTCTGAAAATTCCTCCTGGTATATTTTACTCTCTTCAAATTTTTCAGTTAATATTATGTTAGCCAGATTTAAGAAGGTTTTATTTACTGAGGGGTGCATAGCTGATATAAATATCTCTCTACCCCCCAATAAATTTGTTATTTTCTCCATTGCATCTATCTCTCTATGTCTCTTTCTGTCTCTGTCTACCTATCTCTATCTCTGTGTGTACCTCTCTTTTTCTGTTACTCTGTCTGTCTCTGTTTCTGTCTCTGCTTTTGCCTCTCTGTCTCACTGTTGCTGTTGCTGTCTCTGTCTGTCTGTCTCTGTCTTTCTGTATCTGCTTTTCGATCTCTCTGTCCCTATTTCTCTGTCTCTGTCTCTGTGTCTCTCTCTATCTGTCTCTCTCTTCTCTTTTTCTCTCTCTGTCAGCATCATTCCTATGCAACCTGACATTCAAGTACTATTCAGTTGGTCAAGGACTTTTGCACTGTTAGTATAAAGCCTTTGAATGATGGATTCAACTGAGAAATACTCTGGTTAAACTCTATAGGCATAGTATCTTGACAATTTAAATGATGCTGGAGTGAATTTATTGAATGACTTAATTAACCTCCACCCTTACATATACAAAATAAAAATGATTTGGGGGAAGGAAGGGATACCATGAATAACTGTGGGAACTAGAAAATATATGTTAAAGGAGGCAACAATTGAGCTGAGCTTTGAAGAGAAATATCAAAAACATCAAGCTCAAAGTAGAATCTGAATATTAGAACATAAACACTTCAAAGCAGGAATTGTTTCACTTGGATCTTTGTACCCTTAGTGTCTAGCCCATTGTCTTTTAGATATTAGATCCTTAATAAATAATTATTGACTAATCAATGTTTCACCACTTCTAGGAAATCTTTTTGTTTCACTTAAAACTTTTTATGAATTTTTTTTTATTTTGCAAGACAATGGGGTTAAGTGACTTGCCCCATGTCACACAGCTCAGTAATTATTAAGTGTCTGAAGTTAGATTTGAACTCATTTCCTCCTGATTCCTGGTTAACACTGGGTCTGTGTTCTATCTGCACCATTTAGCGTCCCCACCAAGAAATCTAAATTAAAGTACTACATACCAATATGATGGAATTGGAGTAGACTGCAAGAAAGGACCCCATAAATACAGGAAACTGAGGATCTCTTTTTAGCAATGGTACTGATAAAGTTTACAAACTTTTCTCACACTCAGAGCATTTTGTTTGTTTTTGTTTGCTAAGTTGGGGAGTATTTGAACCAAATGCAGACCTAATTTTTTTAACTGACTGAATATGGAAATAATGCTTATTAACTGTATATAGATGGAGCAGATACCAATGGAATCAACTAGATTAAGAAACTTGCATATTATTATATGAAAGATAATTTAGAAGAATATAGTTGAAAAGAAATAAAGAGAAATGAAATTTACCATTTTTTAAAATATGCAACAGAGGCATAATAGAGCAGAAGAAAATGATTTACAGAAATTATAATTGGAATCCCAGTTTACTAACAGAGTAACCTTTGAATTAATCAGTTTATTTCTCTGGTGATGTCCTCACCTGCAAATAAATGGTTTGAACTAGATCTATTGGGTAGCTTGGATCTCTGATAGTTTATGAGTATATAAACTCTCTGCATCCTCTCTTTGATCAAAGGAGAGAAGGGCTTTTTAATGCTGCAGAGAGAACAGCTCCAGACAGTGGTTTCCTAGAATTTCTGTGGCTCGAGGACTGTTTATGGCATTCACACCAAACCAATCATCCAGGGAGACAGCCACAGTAATAACTCAATCGAGATCATGTGAAAAGTCTTGGGTTTTGAGTTAATAACATCCTTTTAGCAAGCCCTTTAAATCTTTTTAAAGAGATGTTCCTGTTGACATCACTACAAAGATCAATCCATCATCAGTATCTGTACAGCCCAGAATCTATTGGTTGAATGAATGATTCAAGTTTACCAATACCATTAGTCACTTTCTTCACCAGCACAGTTCACCATACAATTATTCACATATGGAAACTACTGTCTTGTCATTCACAGGAGAACACAATTGGTACTAGCTAAATAAAGTGATTGTTTATTTCCTCTTGAATTATCCAGGTTTTTTATTGATATAACATAAAGTCATCAAAATTCACTTTTCCTTGCCTTTGACCTCCAGGAAAGTCACATCTTTCAACAATCTGTCTGTACCTTATTTAAGTAAACATCTTACTTAGCTAATAATATTGTTGGTGGCTATGGAGTTTTAATTTGAAGGGGAGTCGGAAAAATTCTTAATTATCTTAATAATTAAATCAGTACATAGATTCATGCTGCCTATAATCAGCATTAATTTTCTAATTTTCAAAATGACAAAGAAGATGCCATCCAATTCAATTATTAATATGAAAGAGAGAAAGGGAGAGAAGAGAAGAAAAAGAAGAACAAGAAAGAAGAAGAAGATGAAAAAGAAGAAGGAAGAAGGAAGAAGGAAGAAGAAAAAGAAGAAAAAGGAAGAAGGAGAAGAAGAAGAAGAAGAGGAAGAAGAAGAAAAGCATAGGCATAGGAGCAGTAAGGGACAGAGGGGAAAGATGGAGAGGAGGAGAAAAGAGGTGACAGGAGAGGAAGGGAGGGGAGGGGAGGGGAGAGGAGCTAAAGGCAGGGGAGTAAGATATAAACAAACTTGAAAATAAAACAATAGCAAGAAAATGATTGCAGTATCAAATGATACAAAAGGTCATAAAGAATAGGAGCTGAAAAAACCCTTGAATTTTATTAAGAAGTTCTTGGTAAACTTTATTATCAGTTCGAGTTACAAAGGTAGATTCTAGGAAATAAGTGTGTAAGTGATGAGGCAGAAGATGCAATGAGACAGATTTTATTTAAAAATTTCTGAGTAAAAGAGAAATTAGAATGGGATGATGACTTGATGGGATGGCAGT
Source organism: Macrotis lagotis (assembly GCF_037893015.1). Taxonomy (NCBI): domain Eukaryota; kingdom Metazoa; phylum Chordata; class Mammalia; order Peramelemorphia; family Peramelidae; genus Macrotis; species Macrotis lagotis. The sequence goes on along the minus strand of NC_133659.1, from coordinate 181,188,034 downwards.
ATGAAGGAAAATTTTTTATCCTTTCTCTCTCTTTTCTTTCTTTTTCTTCCTCCCTCTCCTACTTCCTTCCTTTCCTACCTCCTTTCTTCATTCCTTCATTCCTTCATTCCTTCCTTCCTTCCTGTTTCTTGTCTTCCATTCTTCCTTCTTTTCTGTCTTTCATTGGAGAGCTGAGTTTATTTCTAAGATAATGAAGAAATTATCAAAGGAGAAATTGAAGATATGTGAAAGAGGAGAATAAATGATTGAATGAGATTTGGGGAGATATTAGAATCTAAATGGGATCAGAGTTCCAGTGGAGGAGTATTCTCTAATCAAAAACAACTACTCTTTCCTTTGGAAAAAAGAAAAGAAGAAAGCATCTGTAAGAAAGTTAGAGTACAGTAGAGGAAGGGAGCACAGAGAACTCATATGTCAGATAAAGTAGAAGACTATGTCATCTAAAGAGAGTAAGGACTTGGAAATGGAGTATTGAGAAAATTAAAGGAGTACCCAGCTGTTTCTGGGAAGACAATAGGGAGCTAATAAAATATAAATAAGGAATTGCTGAACAGCAAGGATAGCCAAATCATACTTTTATGTATAATTTTTTTATTAGATTTAATCTTCAAAGTTTGATTGTTTCTCTTTTTTAAGTTTCTTTTGATAATTTATTTTACTTTTATATAACATTCTCTCCAAATATACCTCTCCTCCCCCTCCCCTTTTTAGGGAGCAAACCCATTAAATAAAGACTAAAAAAAGAAAAAGGTAATCCTAAAGTATATATAATACATCAAAGCATTTAATATATAACAATATGCAGTATTCTATATCAATAAATCCACACCATGGCAATGAAAGTGCATTTTTTTCAAGTCTTCTCTACGATCAAGGTTGTTCATAATAATCACACACCAATCAATTTAAAAAAAATAATTATCCGGGGTGGCTAGGTGGTGCAGTGGATAGCACCAGCCCTGGACTCAGGAGTACCTGTATTCAAATTGGGCCTCAGATACTTAATAATTTCCTAGCTGTGTGACCTTGGGCAAGCCATTTAACACCATTTGCCTCGCAAAACCCTAAAAAAGTAAATAAAAATATGAAATAATTATTCTTTATATTTGTTTATTGCTATTCTATTTCAACATATTCCAAGTCTCCCTAGTGCTCACACACACACACACACACACACACACACACACACACACACACACAAAAACACAAACACACATCCAAGAAGTCTAAGATGTTCACCCTCTCCTCTACACTAAGGAGACCCTCTCAGTTATGGATCTCTTCATAGGGATAGTGCATAACCTAAGGGGAGGTCTTGTCTCTAAAAATGGACCCTATTCTTTCTATCATTCTCTAGATCTTTACTTTCCTCATGTGTCCATGTGGAAATCACTTAAAATTTGGGTTTGGTTAATGACTAGTATATCTTCAAAATAGGGGAGAAAATTCAATGGTTATCTTCATTCCTACAAAATGACAGTTAACACACACACACATATACACATACACACACACACACACACACACACACACACACACATAAAATACAGCAAAGAATAGTGAATTTATCCATGTATACAAACTGATAACACAGAAACCAGAGCAGTTAAAAACATTAAAATATGGCAGACAATAAAGAGGGTAAATGATTTCTTTCTACTGGAGCAAGATACTTCAACTCTAAAAAAGAGGGAGTTTCTGATCTCATCCAAGGAGTAGTTAGTTCTCTGAAATTTGCAGTGTAAAACACTGGAAATGGAAATGTGCTCAAGATTTTTGATTATACATGTCATCATCCTAACATATATTTCTCCCTCCAGTTCCCTCTCACTGAAAAGAACTTAGAATCCGATGCATCCTCTTTTGAAGTTGTAAGACTAAAAAAGTATTTCTCCTCTCTCATATTCTCACAAACTTCACTTCTCATGGAAACAAATAATACTGAATAACCATTCTCTCCTCTGATTAGGAGAGTCTCATGTACATATTCAAGCAAAGATCAGGGTACTAAATATATTAATTTAATTATTTATAGATTATCTAGTCATCTATTCATCCTTTTATTATCTGCCTACCTATTAATGATCATAAAAATAAGAGCTGGTATTAATATTGTGCTTTATAACTTGCAAAATGCCTAACAAACGGGATCATATTTTATCCTCACAAAATTTTTGTAAAATACACATTGTCCTTATCTCAGAACTGTGAAAAATAAAGTTCTAACGAATAATTTCCCCTGAGTTACATGGCAATTAAGAAACCAAAGTATAATATAGACCTTGATCTTTCTGACACCAAGTCCAACCTTCTATCCTAGTGCTGAATACTGAATGGCTGCTTTTGGTATTAATGAATTAACTTTTAGGGTAAAAATTGAAATTTATTGTTATCTCCTGGAATTTTAAGATAATTATCCCAAATCTTCATTTTGCATTGAACATGAAGACATAAAATTTTGTTATTTTTTGCTTTACTCTATAAAGTATGTAAAAATAGAAAATATTTTCCACTTTATGTGGTTGGGGTGGAGGCTATAAGATTCCTATTATAATACCAATCATTTGAATCTAAATTACACTCAAGGCAGTGAGGGTTTCCTTCCTGCCCAGATATCTGAAGCTATGTGGTTTCTCAGGGTAGGAAAATGATTTATACACATAAGATATGATTTTTCTGTGGCTCATGCTATTACAAAGCCTTTAATAAACAATACAAGTATTTTTGACTGAGTTTTATTCATATATCATTTTTTACAGCCAGTCTTATCAACATTTTCTCTAACAGGGATCCTTCACTGAGTTAGTGGATGAATTCTAAGAGACTACTTTCTCTCTTTTTAAAATTATTTTTAAGAATTTATTTGACTTCATTTTGTTGTTCTGTTTGAACTCCACACTATTTTACTCCCTCCATCCCAATTCAGTAAAATAGAGAAGGCTAATATTTGATGCAGTTATATATGTGAAATTATATACTACATTGTTCCATATATTGATTCTTCCACCTCAGAAGGATAGCATTTTCTTACATAGATTCTTTGTAGTTTTTCTGAATATTCAGAAAGCTCAGAATTCTTAGTCATCTACATTTACTCTTTGAACTATTTTTCTATTATTGTAAACATTCTCTTGGTTGTGTTCATTTCATTTATGAAGATATAGTCAGTTCTTGAAAGAATTCCATGATTCCACAAGTAGCCAGTTTAGAAACGGAAAGCTTACCCAGCTAAAATGAATAAAAAATCCCAATTACTGCCACCTCTCTCATAAGTGACGCCAGAGGAAACATTGGTTTTGACACACTCTTGAAATCTTATCAGTTAATTTTTAAGGATGAAATATTGTAGATTTTTGCAAAGAGCTCTGTAGTCTCTTTGTATTAACACCAGATCTTCTACAAACTTCTAACTGCCCTAGTAAGCAGTACATTTTATGTTTCTTTATAATGCTAATATAAAAGCACATTTTGTTTGTCTTGCTGATGCAGAAAAAAACCTTTTAGGTTCTTCACTATCTACCACAAGATCCATTATAATAGATGACTTAAATTGTAAAGAATTTTTCAGGAGTGGAGGACATTCACAAATTTCTGGCAGTGACAGGAGAATTAGATTACTCTTCATTTTGGATTTGTTATTATTGATATAATGGTGATAACCATAATTGCTTCTGCTTTCTTCTCACTAAGTCTTCCTTTATAATCTCTAACCTCATGATCAACTGAAGCCCCTTATTTGGAATACAGGGTGGTTGGACAGAATGGGACTGTCATATGTTTCAGGAGTTGGACTAAGAATTTTGACATAAAAACACATTATTGAAATTCATATAGGCTGTTTTATAACCCAGATAACTTCTTAATATTTGAAAATATAATCATAGGAATATTTAAATTGACTACTATACAATAAAATAAAAATGAAAAAGAAAAACAAACCTGACATACAGAGTGGGAAAGGATATGGTATTATATTCTTGTAAATGTAGTTTTCCATCATTATGCACTGTAGGTGGCAAACTTCTAAAAGGCAGATGTCACACTTTCATGGACTACTCAATATAATTGCATTCCAGGTCAAACCTTAGAAAATAATAGCCACAGGCAATGCTATTTGTTTAAGATATTTTGTGTATTGCCAGAAAAAATTCAGCAACCTAAACTTGACCACCTAACCCCTTTAAGCTTTAATATTTTTATGGGTAAAGTAGATATAACAATCATTTGCTTATCTACTTCACAGGAATGATTTGAAAGTGATAATTTTATTATCTTACTTAAATTTTATTTTTTATTTGTAAAAACAATTTTAACACTTTTTTCACATTTTGAATTCCAAATTCTCATTGAGAAGGGAATCAATTTGACAAAAGATATATACATATACATATATATATATGAATAATCATGCAAAACATGTTTTCTTATAAGTCATTCTGAAAAACAAAACAGATAAAGCAATTAGAAAAATAAAGAAAAAGTATCTTTGATATGGATTCAGACTCTCAGTTTTCTTTCTAGAGATGGATAATACCTTTCATCCTAAGCCCTACAGAATTGCCTTGGATCATTGTATTGCTGAGAATAGCTATAATTCATATTATATTTTCATATAATATTGCTGATACCATGTAGAATATTCTCCATATTCAAATCATTTCCCTTTGTATCATTTCATGTAATTATTTTCATGTTTTTCTGAGAGTATCCTTTTCATCATTTCTTGACTTACATTACACTTTATTTTACTTTATTTTCTCCCAATTATATGTGAAAACAAGTTTTAAAATTCATTTTTAATACCTTTAGTTCTGAGTTTTCTCCCTTTCTCCCACCCCAATCACCTTCATTCAGGATGAACAAAGTGTGGTATGTGTTCCACCATTCCTCAACCCATGGGCACCCCCTCAATTTCCAGTTCCCTGACACCAGAAAAGTGTTGCTATAAATGTCCATATACACATAGGTGCTTTTCTTTCCAGTTTTTCATCTTTTCTGAAATAAAGACTTGGTAATGGCATTACTCGGTCAAAGGTCAGGCATGATTTATAAACCCTTTGGGCATAAATCCAAATTGCTCTATAGAACTGTTGAATCATTTCACAACTGATCCAATAGGGCATTAACTTATCATATTCTCCATATTTCTATCTATTAGTCAATCTAATAAGTATAAAGGAGTACCTCAGTATTGTTCTTCATTTTTTTCCATCAATCAATATTAAGTTAGGAGATATTTTCTTTCAATATGGCCATAGATAGATTGAGAACCTCATCTAAAAACTGTTCATATCTTTTGATCGTTTTGAATTGGTAAATGGCTCTTTTTTAAATTTGACTCAATTCACTATGTTTGAGAAGTGAGATCTTTATCAGAGAAACTTTGCTTCAATATTTCCCCCTATGTTTATTATTGCTAACTGTATTTCACTCCATTCTCTTCCCCCACTATCATTTCTTCCATTCTCTCTCTCTCTCTCTCTCTCTCTCTCTCTCTCTCTCTCTCTCTCTCTCTCTCTCTCTCCTTTCATCCTGTCTCTCCTTAAAAGTCTTTTTGCATTCCCAACTACTACCTCCCAAAATCTCTTCTTCCCTCTTCCATCTCCCCCCCATCCCCCATTCTCTTCCTCTCCTACTTTCCACTAGGGTAATTTCTCTACTCAATTGAGAGTATATGTTATTCCCTCTCTGAAACACTTTCAATGATAGTAAGGCTCACTTATTTCCCCTCTCCCAATCCTCTGCAAAAGTTTTTCCTTACCTCTTTTATGTGAAAAAACTTACCCCATTCTATCTTCCCCTTTCCCATTCTCCTAGTGCATTCTTCTCTCACCAATTAACTTTATCTTTTTAATATATTAACCCTTCATATTGAATTCTCTCTTATGCCTTGTATATACTTGCTTCTTTTAACTCCCTTAATAAATGAGAAAAGTCATATGACCTATCAGTATTATCTTCCAGTGAAGGAATATAAATATTCAATATCATTCCATACTTTATGATTTGTTTCTTGTTTATGTTTTTTATGCTTCACTCGAGTCTCCTATTTGTTGATCAAATTTTCTTTTCATCACGAAATTTTGAAAGTCCCCAACTTCTTTGAATGTCCATCTTTTCTCCTGAAAGATAATGTCCAATTTCACTGGGAAGCTGATTCATATTTGTAATATAAGTTCTTTTGCCTTCCAGAATATCATATTCAAGGTCCTATGGTCCCTTAATGCAGAAGTTACTAAATTTTGTAGTATCAATTCTGGCTCCATGGTAACTGAATTGTTTCCTGCTGGATGCTTGCAATAGTTTCTCCTTGTTCTGGAAACTCTGAATTTGGCTATAATAATATCCTTGACAGTTTTCATTTTTAGTTATTGCTCAGGAAATGATTGGTGGATTTTTTCAATTTCTTCTTTACCATCTGCTTCTAGAACATCAGTGCAATTTTCTTTGATACATTCTTGATAGATGATTCTAGGATATTTTTAATCATGGATTTCAGGTAGTCCAATAATCTTTTTTTAGATTTTTCAAGGCAATGGGGTTAAGTGGCTTGCCCAATGCCACATGGCTAGGTAATTATTAAGTATATGAGGTCGGTTTTGAACCCAAGTACTCCTGACTCCAAGGCCGGTGCTCTATCCACTGTGCCAACTAGCCAGCCCTTAGTCCAATAATTTTTACATTATTCCTTCTGGATCTATCTTCCAGGTCATTTTTTCCCAGTGAAATATTTCACATTGTCTTCTACTTTTTCATTCTTTTGATTTATTTTATTGTTGCTTTATTTATCACAAAGTCAGCAGCTTCTATCTGCTAAATTCTATATTAAGGAATTACTTTTTTCAGCAAGGTTTTGCATCTTGCATACCTTTTGTTCAATTCTCCTTTTTAAAATATTCTTTTCCTCATTGCCTATTTGAACTACCTTTTCCATTTGACCTAGTCTGTTTTTCAAGATGCCATTTTCTTCAAAACTTACTTGTGTCTCCTTTGCCAAGTTGCTGGCTCAGTTTTCATGATTTTCCCCTTTCAATTTCATTTCTCTTCTAAATTTTGCTCCTACTTCCCTAACATGATTTTCAAAATTCATTTTGAACTCTTCTATGATGTAAGACCAATTCATATTTTTATTGGAAGTTTTCAATGTACAAATTTTGACTTTGTTATCTTCTTTTTAGTGTATATTTTTATCTTTCTGATGAATATAGTATTTGTCTGTAATTAGATTTTTTTCTTTTGCTATTTGTTCATTTTCCTTGCCTATAACTTGACTTTAACTCTTTGTTAAGATGGGGCTTTGCTTCTAGGGTGAACGTTCATTGAGCCAAGTTTTGGGGGATTTTTCCAACTCTTTTCAATTTTTCCAAGACCTTAAAATCTAAAGAGAGATTTGGAGTATTCTCCTGATCCATGCTCCAGTCAGTGGGTAATTACAAGTACTCATTTGACCCTGGATATATGATCAAAGTCCCTGCTCCACTCTAGCAGTTAACTGTTCTGCTTCTGTTCATTTTCCTAGAACTAGACTGCAATCCAGATCTCTGGCAAAGCAACAGAGTCCTCTCAAAATTATAGCAATCAGAGACCTGTAATCTTCTGGCCCCCTTACCATTTGTGAACTGAAAGCTCCAGAAGCAACTTCTTCTGCTGATTCAGGGGCTTCTGAGACTTGCTCCTGGTCTACTGGGATCTGTTCTGCACTGTGGAAGTCTGTTATGAATCACATTACACTCTCCCTGGAGCAGCAGACTTTTCTTGCTCACCTTCCAAATTGTACTTGGCAGTCTCTGAACTGAGAACTCTGGAAACCACAATCACTCACAATGACCCAGTCACCCTGAAAGCTATTCCTAGATTGCTGGTGCCAGTTTGCTTCAGTAGGACCCATACTACTCTACATTCTTTTCTCACGCTGGTGTAGCAGAACCTTTCCATCAAACTTCCTAGGTTTCTTGGGCCAGAAAATTGTTTCACATTGTCTTTTTTCCCCCTTTTTTCATCTTACATCTCTAAAATTTGGTTAGTGTCATCGTTAATACTTATTTGGAGTGGTTTGGAGAAGAGCTTGACAAAATCCCTGCCTTTACTCCACCAGGGAATGAAAATTAAAACAATCTGGCCATCATTTTTTAAAATACAATGCTATTCTATCATAATAATATAAAACAACTGTTCAATCTTTCCCTAATTGATGAACATCCCCTGAATTTTCAATTCTTTGCCACTACTAGAAGAGCTGCTATAAATAATTTTTATTTATTTTAATTTCTAATTTACATTTTTATTTATTTACAGATTAATAAGCTAATCTTGTTGCAAAAGTAAACATAATTCCCCATCCTCCAACAGAATTAAAATCCTCTCAAGAAATAAAGCGAAAGAAAGAGAAAAAAATGTGCTTCAATCTGTGTTCCGATTCCATCAGCTCTGTTTCTGAGGTGGATCGCATCCTTTATTACAAGTCCATCAGAGAAGTTACTTACATACTTTTTCACAGTTGTTGTTGCTGATTGTAATTACCTCCATTCATTCCTCCCCACTACCATTTTTTATATTTTCATTCTCCTTTCACTCTCTCCCTCTTCAAATGTGTACTATAGGGCAGCCAAGTAGCACAGCAGACAGAGCACTCGCCCTGGGGCCAGGAGGCCTCAAACCCATATCCCACCCCAGAGACCCAGCAACCACTCAGCCCCGATGTCTCAGACAGGTCACCCAAATCCTACCACCTTGTAAAAAGTAAAAAAAAAAAAAAGAAAATTTGTTATATCTGACTATCCTCTCCCACAATTCCATCCCCTTTCTCCCATCCCCTTTCTCTCCTTTTTCTTCTAGATTTAGATACACAATTAAGTATGTGTATTTCTTATCTGAGTCATTTCTGAGGAGAATGAAGGTTTTTTTCATTCCCTCTCACCTTCCCCTTTCCATTGCAAAAGCTATTTCTTGAATCTTTTATGTGAAATACCTTAGTCCATCCTACCTCTCCTTTCCCTTTCTCTCAGTACATTTCTTTTTCACCCATTAACTCCATTTTTACAATATATTATACTTTCAAATTCAACTCCCTCTTGTGCCTTGTCCATATATGCTCCTTCTACTGCTCTAATAAATGGGAAGGTTCATATGAGTATTATTAGTATCATTTTCCCATGAAGGAATATATGCAGTTCAACATCATTAAATCCCTCATAATTTACCCATCTTGTCTGTCCTCTATATGCTTCAACTGTGTTATGTACTTGAAGATCAAACTTTCTGTTCAGCTCTGGTCATTTGAACAGGAACATTTAAAATTCCCCTGGAAAAGGATATTCAGTTTTTTGAATAGTTGCTTCTCAATTGCATTTCAAGTTTTGCCTTCCAGAATATCATATTACAAGTACTAAAAGCCCTTAATGTGCATGCTGCTAAGTTCTATGTAATCCTGACTGTAGCTCCACAATATTTGAATTGTTTCCTCCTAACTTCTTATAATATTTCCTCTTTGACTTGGAAGTTCTAGAACTTGGCTATAATATTCCTGGGGGTTGGGATTATTTTTTGGATCTTTTCCAGGTGGAGATTAGTAGATTCTCTCAATTAATATTTTGCCCTCTGCTTGTTGAATTTCAGAGCAATTTTCCTGAAGAAATTATTTTAAAATGAAGTCAAGACTCTTTCTGATCATGATTTTCAAGTATCCCAATAATTTTCAAATTGTTTTCCAGGTCAGTTGTTTTGTTCCATGATATAGTTCATGTTTTCTTCTAGTTTTTCACCCTTTTGATGTTGTCTTATTCTGTCTTGATTCTTTGCAAAGTTATCGGCTTCTTTTAGCTCCATTCTTAATTTGAATGATTTGTTTTCTTCAGAGAGTTTTCTTATCTCCTTTTCCATCTGGCCAATTCTACTTTTTAGGGCATTCTTTTCCTCAATTTCTTTTTGAACTGCTCTTTCCATTCGACCCAAACTGGTTTTAAACATATTGTTTTCTTTAGCATTTCTTTGAATCTCCTTAACAAAGCTGCTGGATTGGTTTTCATGTTTTTCTTGCATCTCTCTTTTCTCTTCCCAATTTTGAGCTCAATTCCTATTTTTCTTGGAGGCCTTAGATGCAGAAGCTTGGACTTCCTCATCTTCTGAGTGTGTATTTTGATCCTCCATGGGACTAAAGTAAGTGTCTATGGTCAGCTTCCTTTTTGTCTTTTTGTTCATTTTCCCAGCATATGTCTGGGTTTTGGGGTGCTTCCCAAGCTTTTGAGTATTCTTGGGACACCTCCCACAAGGACCTCAGTTCTTTCAAGGTCTTAAGGGAGGCTCTAAAATCTCTCCTTCTCTGTCTTTTGGTCTGTGGATGACCATAAGAGCTTACTTTTTGTTTTGGAGCTGTGAGGATAGTTCCTGCTTTATGGAAATTGGGGGGGGGGAGACTGAGACCAGGGTCTGAATATGGACAAAGCACCAGAGTCCTGTCCCAAGAACAGAAGAGAGATCTTGACAGTTACCCCTTCACTCCCTTCTTTCCCTGGGCTGAACTCTCTGGAAGCAACTGCCTGGTGGTTTCCTGCTGGGCTGCTCTATGGGCCTTCCTCCATTTCATGGGGTCTGGGCTGCACTGAAGGCTGCAGCTGAACTGAGGAGGGCCACACTGGCCTGGACTTCATGCTCGCTCTAGCAGAGGTTTCCCTGCTGATTTTCCAAGTTGTGCTTGGTGTTTCCTGGATTGGCAGGTCAGGAAACCTGCATCTGCTGCCAGGAGCCAGCACTCCAGGGACCCAGGTGCCCCTTGGGCTGTTCCCAGAACTCCTTTGCTCTGGCTCAGTTATACTAACTGTGCTCCTACGCCCTCCAACCCTGTGGAAAAGAGACTTCCCATAGTCTTCTAGGTTGCCTTAGTCTGGAGAATTGCCTCACTGTATTTTTCTTTGCATTCTGTCTCTCGAAAATTTAGTCAGAGTCATAATTTTCAGGTTTTTGAAATATTTTGGAGAGAGCTCCTAGGAAAGGTAGTTCTCATGCCACCATTTTGTCTCTGCCCATGTAAATAATTTTTATACAAATAGATCCTTTCCCTTTTTTAAGTGTTTTGGGAAACAGACTTGGTAGTGGTATTACTTGATCAAAGTAAATGCTTGGCTTCATAGCCCTTTGGAATAGTTCCAAAGAATAGTTGGTTCAGTATATGGGATCACCATTAGTACATTCAAGTTTCAATTTTTCCCACATGCCCATCAATAATTGTCATTTTCATTTTCAGTCACATTAGACATCTGATAGCTGTGAGGTAAAAGCTCAGAGAATTTTTAATTTGCATTTCTGTTATCAATAAAGATTTAAAGCATTTTTATATATTAATAGCTTTGATTACTTTGCTTGCTCATGGACTTTGACCATTTTTCAGTTGAGAAATGATTCTTTTTTCTATTACTTTGATTCAGATTTCTTTATGTTTGAGAAACAACATCTTTATCGGAGATACTCTAATTTTTTCACAGTAATGAGTATCAACTCTTCATACATACATACAAATATATATATATATATATATATATATATATATATATATATATATAGAGAGAGAGAGAGAGAGAGAGAGAGAGAGAGAGAGAGAGTTGTTTTTGTTCTTTATATTGTTTGGTTTTATTTACTTAGAGGGCATGCCAAACTGGTTTCCAGTTTTCTCAGGACATCTTAGAAACAGTATCCTGCAGAAGAAAGATTAATTTGGTAGTTCAAGGATCTAAATTAAAATTATGAAAATTACCACTTCTGTGGCCTTGGACAAATCACTGTTCCTCCTTGAGTCCCAGTTTTCTCATGGGTATAATGAAGGTATTAGAATATTTATGGTTTCTAAGGTTTCTTCCAACTCACAACTGTGATCCTTTCATCTCTACAGAAGGAAACTGTTATATAGAACAGGAAAACAACTTGTTTAAGATCAAACAACTGAGTTCCATAACCAGATATGCCTTTCTATGCCTTTTGCCTCTGGGTCCAAGGTACTTTTCAAAGTGATATGATACCTTTCTTGACATTTAAATCTATGAAGGCTAAATATAATATTAAGGCATATCTAGGTTTGGCTAATATTAATCCTATACCAAGGAAAAGAGATTGGGGGATATAAAAAGAGACTTTTCTTTACACTCTTAGCCTTTGAAACTAACTGACTTGAATGCTATACTTTGTCTGATTCTGTCGAAAAAAGATTATTTAAGCAAACCAGACTACATTCATGGTATCAATTTGGAAATTGCTGTAAAATTCTATCTTAATATTTTTTTTCTGAAGCAATATTGTAACGGTCCATATCATGTGTTCCTATTGATATTTGCAGGCAGATATCTACTTTCCATTATGAAGTCAATGTAAAAATGAAAGTCGGAAAGAGCATCCTATGTAATTGAGGCTTTCAATTTTTGTATTACATACTACCAAAGAAAATAAAATTTCAGTATTCATAATAGTATAAAAAGAATAATAATGGAGAGCATAAAGGATGGAGAAGATAGCTAATTACTTCACCTTGAACATTATTATTTGAAATCATGAAGAAAAAAATAAATAACTGATGAGGAATTAACTCATTAATTAATTTATGGTTAATGCTTTCACACAGAATTAAAAATGCATGTACTATTCTATGTGTGACTCTAATTCTCATTCTTGAGGGAATTTTCCAGAAATATTGCAAACACATATATGTTTTGTTTGCATATCTTTTGATAGAACTTTTTTTCCCTCTGCAATTGCATGGAGAAGGATAATTGAGAGAGCAAGATGTTTCTGAAGAAGCTACCAAAGAATATTTCGTTGGGACTTTAGACCTCTTTTTGTTCAGTCATTTTCAGTTGTGTCCAAATTTTTTGTGATGTCATTTGTAGATTTTCTTAACAAAGATCCTAAAATGGCTTACCATTTCTTTTTCAGCATCATTTTACAGGTAAGGAAACTGAGGCAAATAGAGTTAAACAATTTGCATAAGTTCACATGACTAGTAAGTATTTGATGCTAGATTTGAACTCAGGAACACTCTAACCTCTGTGCCACCTACCTATACTGATCAAAAGACAAAAGCAATTACAAAGGAAAGATGGGTACAATTTTGACAGATGAGGGAACTAAGACAGACAGGGTTTAGTGATTAGCCCAAAGTGACACAATGAGCAAATATCTGAGGGCAGATTTGAAGTCAGCTCTTTATGACTCCATGAACTATCCAATGAGCCCTCTAGCTACCTTTATCCATCTAGCACATAGTAGACAATGTAAGAAATAGTTATTTCTTTCGTCTTCTTGTTACCCAGATTCAGGCTTCTACATCTCTTCTTCAGGGTTCTAGGAGTATACCCAAGGATTTAGTATATTTCTTCTCTAATGTTTTCATTTATCACCCTGACTCACTATGTTTCCCCACTATGAGTCACTAGTGAGTAACCAACACCCTAGTTTCATTTAACATAAACTTGTGTTTGCAGTGATATTTACTTAGCAAATTAGGGAAAGGACTTCCAAGGCAGAGTCAAAATGTGGCAGAAAATTAGGAAAATTCAAGGAAAAATACCAGTAGATTCTCTCATCCTTTCCACTCTACCTACTTTCAAACCTTAGGGTATATAGTCTCTCTTTTCCATCTTAGGGAAATTATCATCATTTATAATAATTATCATCATTTCTACAAAACCTTGATTACACTAAGTATAAATTCAAAAGTGGGATCAATACTGTTAGTGTCATTTAGTAGTTACATGTAGCTGGGTTATGCTGCTTGTAGCATTAAGTCTGACCTCACTACAAAATCCCACATTTATTTAAATCTAGTATTCCTGTATTCCTTGAGGGTAATACCCCTAAATTTTCAAATTTCACAAGGTCAGAGGCTTCAGAAAATTCTCACTTACCCACTATGAAAGAAAAATGCTGGTGGTCTAGAGTCACAGTCATGAAGCCAAAGCCAAACTAAGATTCAACCAAGGGGAAGGTTGGAGGACATTTAAAACTTTTTGAATGTGTCCTCCTTCCATTTTGAGTCTGGTACTGCAATCAAAGAGGTGGATGTTCACCATAAAGTTAACAGAGCATAACTAGTTATCATTGTAGAATCAACCATTTCAACTCAAAGATGATTGTTCTGTGATGATGATTAACTCATGGAGTTATAGGTTAGGATGTACCAAGTTGTTGTATATTACCATATAGCACATTCTTGTGTTTCTCTGGCATTGTTGTGTTGCCATGGTTACATCACTGATACAGAAGTTATGGAAATCATTTTAGATCAAGAGAATCCTGCAGTAACCAGACCATCTTCAATAGTCCTGTTTCCTAAAACTCAGGCCCTGGGATGTTTTACTTCTAGTAAAAGTAAATGAGAAGGATGCCTTGCACAGCATACCCCTCACTATAATAAGCTTAAGTATGAAATCATTTGATTGCTTCTTTGTTCATTGAAGGACTAGTCATAGTAGTCATAATTGTAATAATTATAGACACATCTTCCTAATTCTCTCTAGTACATTTCTATGTTCATCATCGTGACGATGCATTAAATATATTCCAGTAGTTTTTACAGGGGAAGAATTGCATTGGTGGCTCTCAGGACATATTCCAATCCCCTTTATAATCAATATTGGTTAAGCAGCATTCTGGCATTGGATTTAGCACTGGAAGACTAAAAGGTAATCTAACTCTCAGTTTTCATTAAAGGATACAGAGGTCCCCAAAAGTGAAAAGTTTCATCTGAAAATCCAACATGAATTAGTGACAGCCAAAATCAAAATTAAAATATCAAAACTTCAAGACCTCAACAGGAGACTCTACTGTACTCCAAATAGCTTCACAACTGACCAGTCATAGTTCCTGATATTTGTAATGTTGTTATAATTGTTAAAATACTTCAAATTCAGTTTCATTAGTTACCCAGCAGCGATACAATACTTTCCTTGGGTCATTTCATTTATAAACCCATTATTTTCTTTCTTTCATAGATAAGAAAGGCAGAAATTAGAAAGATTAGATCAATCAATTACATACATGGATTATAGGTCTGATTTACCAAGGGACAACATGGAGATACTAGGAGACAGAACACTTCGGAATAATTCTGAAAGGCTACATGACTTATTTCTAAAAGATATCAGTTGGGGAATGAAAATAAAAATACCAATGCCTTCTGTCTCTACCTACAAATTTTCCTTTCATGTCATGTTTGCCTGGTATTTTGCCAGTCTATTTTTATTCCTGACTAATTCTTTACATAGAAATTGAACTACACATAAGGGTTTGTTTTTTGTTTTTTGTTGATTTGTTTTGTTTTTTTCCAAAATGGGGAGAGACTTCAGAAGAAGATAGATGAGAAATATTTCAGCAGAAGTTGGGGAGCAGGGAAGTAAAGATCATCTTTAAGTCACTTTCTTCTTTTATAGAATGCATGCACACAAATGTACAATTGATTCAAATTTTTTTATTATGCCCCCAGAAAATTGATTTATAATTAAAAAAATTTTATTTTCAAAGGAGAAGAAAGATGATAAGACCTCATATTGCCATGCTATTTTTAGCCTATTATAATGGATGATATACTTTTGGAATCTTAAGGTTTGGAATTTTGGACAACCAGTCATAAAGAATGGATAATATTTAGCACATAAAATAATATTGTCCTTAAATATGCCCTTGTGATTTTAATAGCTTACTATTACCCAACATGTATTTCTCTGATAAACTTAAAAATACACACACACACACACACACACACACACATACACACACACACACATCAACAAAATTTAAAAACAATACAAATAGGAACTAACAAAGGAGGACCCTTATCAGTGTAATTAATTCTAGGACAATCATCTTGATGAAATTATAGGGCAAGTTTTTTTTTTTTTTTGATGTAGGCATATAAAATAAAGAAATACTTTCCTAGCTTGATACCTTACAAACTAGGTGTCAGAGATCACAACTGTCTCCCAGTGAGTATTTAACAGAGATTCAAGAAGATAGAGCCTTGTTACCCCTTCTTTGTCTATTAGATACAGTTATGAAATAGTTCAACTATTTTCATTTTACTTTTCCCTTATTTCTTCACCTTCGTCTTCTAAACTAAAGGGCAGCAAAGTGATATACCACATAATATAAAGTTATGACTTGCATTTAAGGATATGTATTGATTAAGTCTTTTGAATTTTAGGAAATCAATACATTTGGAATTCTAGTATTTGGTGACTTTCAAAATCAGAAAAACTCCTAAGTAGGAAACTACAGAACTCCCATCTCAGGCTTATTATTTCATTCTCCAATAGCACTAAGTTGAATTTCCTGAATACAATTGCAACTTCTCTGATATGAGCTTTAATTAAAGTATCTGAGTGCAAAATTTTTTTAGATTATTCACAATGTCCCTACTAGTATGGTTCTTTCTTAATCATCACTTGATATAAATTAGCCATGCTTCAGCTTATATGCAATACCTCCCAAGGAAAATAAAAGGTTTAATGACATTTTTCTTTTTTATATTATCTTCCACAATTTTCTGTAATATCAATTTTAATATGTATGACTTTAAAATAATTTTGAGTTTCAAATTATCTCACTCCTTTTCTGGTTTCCCCCCTTATTAAGAAGGCAAGTAATTTGACATAGGTTTTACAGTCATGTAAAATATATTTCAATGTTAAATAAAGAAACAGGTATGCTTTGTTGAGTATCCAGACTCTATCAGTTCTTTCTCTGAAGATGGATAGCATTTTTCATCTTACAACCTTCGTGATTGTCTTGGATCATTGTAGTACTGAGAATAACTAAGTCATTCACAATTGATCATCATAAAATATTGCTTTTAGTATATATAATGTTTCCCTGATTCTATTCCTTTCACTTTGCATCAGTTCATGTAATCATGTAATCTTTCCATGTTTTTTTCTGAAAGTATCTTGCTCCACATTTCTTTTTTTAGGGTTGTTTCTTTTTTTTGCAAGGCAAACGGGGTAAAGTGGCTTGCCCAAGGCCACACAGCTAGGTAATTATTAAGTGTCTGAGACCAGATTTGAACCCAAGTACTCCTGACTCCAGGACTGGTGCTTTATCCACTATGCCACCTAGCCACCCCTTTCACTTCTCATTTCTTAAAGCATAATAGTATTCCATCACAACATGTTCAACAACTTCTTCAACCATTCCCAAGTTGATAGACATCCTCTTAATTTCAAATTCTTTGCCGCCACTAAAAGAACTACTGCAAACCATTTTATATGCAAAAAGTCCTATTCTTTTTTTTAAATATGTTTGGAAGTCAAATGTAGTTGTGGTATTGCTTGATCAAAGTGGTTTTATAACCCTTTGGACACAAATTGCTCTACAGAATGTTTGAATTAGTATACTACTTTTACCACTAGTATATTAGTGTTTTGATTTTCCCAAATATCTTCCAAAAATTGTCATTTTCAATTTCTGTTAAATTAAGCAGTCATCAAATAAAACTGCCTGAAATTCTGGAAGCAGATGGTAATATAAAAATGAAAAGATTCCACAATTTATTAAAGTAAAGTGTTTTTCTCTATACACGTTCATAAGTCTCAAATAGGATCATGAAAATTTGCCTATAATCAAAATGACTAAATAACATCAACAACAATAATACAACACTACCAAGACTTTCTAAGATGTTTCAGGTTTGTGGTTGAATGGAGAGGAATTACTCAGCAATGCCATAAAATAATTTTACTTTATAGGATATAGACTTTTAACATTGGGTTTAGGTATCCCTTAAAGGAACTGTCATAAATTTAAAGGAGCACTTGAGACTGGCTAGAAAAAAACTAAAAAAAAAAACTTTAATAAATTGTTTTCCATAGTCATACTGTGAATTTTATTTTATATAATTTAAAACATTGTTTTGAGAAAGAGATAACAGCCTTCACCAGATTTCCAAAGGGTTCCATGACAAACATTAAAATTTACGAGACCATATGATTTTCTTTCTTTTTTTTAAGGCAATGCAGTTAAGTAACTTGCCTAAGGACACACTACTAGGCAATTATTATGTATCTGAGGTGTGATTTGAACTCAGGTCCTCCTGACTTCTGACTGGTGCTCTATCCACTGCATCACTTAAGAGATCCTATTCTAAGAAAAATGTAATTAGTTTTTTGAGTAATATATGTTTCTATTTAAGTTCACAGACACAGTCTTATGAAGTCAGAATTTTCTGTTATGAAAGGAACTGCTATATATAACATAATTGAATTGAGTATAACATAACTGAATACATGAAGGAATTGAAAATCCTAATCCCTTCTTCTGTGATAGCAAATATAAAAGCCATATATAAGCTCTAGTTTGATTTCTCCCTAAATTTTACTACAGGGTGAGAGCAACAGAAACAGAAATTTAAACACCAGTATTCTCCATTGTTTTCCTTGTCTTGTCATTAACACTTCAGGCATTCTCTCTATGGTAATCCTATTGGAGGACATGGATGAAATTTACAAAAATTGAGTAAACATAGTGCAAATTTCATTGTAATTTTTAAAATGTCCCCAATAGTGAGATCACTAATGCACTGTATTGTTAAATTTCTTTTAGCAAAAAAAATGATCACAGTCACCAATGTGGATGCCTGACTTTCCATGACCATCTTTTTAAGTACAGACATCACAGAAGGTCCTTTACCTTGGAGGTCTGATGGATCAGAACCTTAAATCTCAGTTGCACCAGCCCCATCATCAATTATTTTGTATAATAGGCATTAGACTCAAAGTGGATTTCATTTACTTGGAGACCTTAAATTCTTTAAAGTGAAACTAACTACTAGGAAAACAGTATTTAATCTTTCCTATTTGACTAGACCCTGCCACTCTCAAATTAAGGGCCTGCTTAATTGATTATCCATTTAACAACTGAAGTAGCTGTTTACAACAATTCAAGTAATGTGAGACCATCTATTGCTGCAGACCTTAGGGTTCTCTCTCAATATCCCATTTACTCCATGTTTAAGAATTAGTATTGCTTTAATGCAAAGCTTTTTATCTACTAAGGTCTACCTTTGATTTTTTTTTCATCCTTAAACTCCTAGCATACTTGTGGCAGATATTTTTGGAGTAGGGTTGATGTGTTCATTGCTTATTTCATGGCTATATAAAGATTCCAGTTATCTTTCACCTGCTGCTGAATGCATTATCCTTTTACCAATCATGGTTACTGTTTTGAGAAAAAGCTTAATCTACAAAATTGAAAAGAAGAAAATCATATATATATATATATATATATATATATATATATATATATGTATGTATACACACACACACACACACACACACACACACACAGACACATATATATATATATATGACTCAGAAGCTGCATCACACCTGGAAACAAAGAAAGAACTGGTTTTTTCAGAGCAAATTTCAGCCCCTGTACACAAAATATAATATAAAGTATGTTAAAAGAGATATATACAATCAGTCAGTGAAAGTCCACCAGGTCACTATGATGGACATGCTTGGGACTACTGCTTCTAATATAGGCATTACAGGAAACATATTTACAATTTTTGGCACCTTGGGCAAGCAGCTTTAAAAAAGCACCACCCAAATCAACTTTATAGAAGCCTCAGGACACAATGAGGCAGGGAGCCCAGTCAGTAAGAGAATAAACTAATCAAGGCTAACTATTAAGGATCTTAATAGGACAGATACAAAGAAAAAAAGTGCCATCTTGTCAGTTTAGTATTTTAACCAATTATTCTTACTAATTAGGTAAGCTTAGGTTTTTTATGCCTATTGAAGGAGTATAAGTGTCAGCACCAAGTTCATTTTAACACCCTGAGGCAAAGCCTTGATAATGTCTTCCTTTAAGGGCTGGGAATTTCCAATCCCCAAGCTATTGTTTCCTTAATGGTGTGAGAATATCTGTACCTTCTTATATGAAAGGAAATAAGAAAAGACCTTTCAGTCACCCTACAGACAGATATTCTACTTCTGGTGTTCTTCACCTGGGGTTGTGAATTTGTAGGGGTTTTGTTTTCTTGCTTGTATTTGATTATCTTTGTTTCAATTTAATTGGTCTGCTTTGCAATACTACATAATTTTTTTGCAATTAAAAACATTCTTCTGAGATGAGTGCCATAGACTTCCATAGACTGAAATTCCAAAAAGTCAAGAACTCTTAATTTCATCCACCTCACTCATTTTACAGATGAAAAAAAATGAAAGAGGGAATTTAAGTAATTAAGGGAGATTATTTAAGATTAAAATCATGAAGCTAGTGAAGTTAACAGGTTGCTGGAATCTAAATCCAATGTCTATTCTGTCCAATCACTAACATTTCTCTTCCATATTCTATAGATGCCAGTAGTTCAGAAAGTCTTAGACCATTTTATTGCTGATGCCACCTCCTCCATTCTCCAAAAATTCTTAGGAATTAAGATTTCATTATTTACTACAGTACATGAATTTTACTTGCATTGAGATATCTGAATTATAGTAAATACTTTCCCCAAAAGTTTCTTGACTTGGGTGAAAAAAATTACATCACAAAGTCAAAAGAAAATAATATTTAAAAAAGCAGGAAACTCATATGATCAAATCAATCATATCCTATCTTGATGGGAAGAATAGGCTCTTTCCTAGAACTGTCAAAAACCTTGCTTGGCCAAAAACAAGATAGGAAAGAAGTAGAAATACACACACACACACACACACACACACACACACACACACACACACACACACATACACACACACACAAAATGTCTGGGTAAATCTATCCCAGGACTTTGACAAAGATAACTAGTCTTCTTCTATAAAGAGAAACTGATAAGATGAGGAAATTTCCACAAATATTAAAAACTTAAATTGATAAATGAAAAGAATATTAAATATAGACCTATCAGAAGAGAATGGGAAAATAACATCTCACAATATTAATATATTAGCTAGTACTTTAAGATTTGCAAAATATTTTTACAAATATTACTTCATTAATATTCCCAATAGTCTTGGGATGTAGTTCTTTGTATTTCTCTGTTACAGATGAAGAAAATGAGGCAGTCAGAAGCTTAATGACTTGCCCAGGTTCACACAACGAATAAGTTTTGAAGGCAGGATTCAGCACTAACACTGAATCTATTTCTCCACCTAGTCAACTTATCAAAAGATAAATTAACAGCCATGGGTTTAATTTTGCTCTCCTGCTCAGATATATAGATTAGATTAGCTATCTTTGTTTCTAAAAGAATTATGTGAACATGTGGATGTCTATTTCACAAAGCTCCTATTTGAAATAAGAATCTATTCATGAGCATTGGTAGAAATGGTCTAAAAATTAAGCACATGCTAAAAATGAAAGCCATAATAATTTGTTTTGTCTCAAATCTTGCCTAACAAAAGAGACAAGTTGACAGAGAGATGCCAGCCCTTCCTGTGTAGTAAAATTGCCATAATTGGTAATACTACCTTGACAGTTAAGCAATAATTCCAATTATCAGGAAGCCAGTTGAGTTTGATGACATTCTATTTACACTGAGATAGTGTTTAAAACAACAAACAAGCTAACAATATTTGATATGTCATCTTACAAAATATTAGAATGATATAAAAAGAATGAACACAAAATAGAAAAATGTGTTTGTAGGACTGGAGTTAAGAACTGAGGGCCAGAGGAGACTGTTACCCTTCAGAAAGCATGTAATGACATTGAGGAGCTACAAGAAGGATCTGAAATATTTTCCTTTGTCCCCCTGGCTCTTTGTCACTATGTCTTGCACCAACCTGCAACCTCTCTCCTTCCCTTATCCTCTTTTTCTCTCCTTTCCCTTATTTTTCTCTTCCTTGCCCTCTCCTTCTCTTGATCCAAACAAATGAACAATAAATGAAATAAGAAAACAATTGAGCTACATTTCTACAAGAGAAAGGAGAAACTGTACCAAAAGAGCATGTTTCTTACAGAAAAATGCATTCTAGACCTCTGAAAGTGGTCTTTTGCCTCTTGTTTTAATGGATTTCTCATCTATTTAATGACCTCATCTCCTCTATTTTAAAGAGTCAACAGTGGAAGCTAGAAAGTTTCACATGTGATATACCCATAAAGAATAACCTTTCCCACCTTCATTCTTGTCCTGTAGTCATTTGTCCACCCACAGTAAATTTCCATCAAGGGAACCATGATGGTTATTTGGATTGATGCTACTAGGCTTGATAGGTATATCCAAATGCCACCTGTTCCAAAATTCTTTCCAATTGCAAGAACCATAAATGTTTTGGGAAGACCAGATGGAGGACGCAGCTGCAAAGCTAGTGAGGATAGGTATTGCAGCCAAGGCTAATAGCAATTACAATATGAAGTCCTGATGCTGGAGAAGGTTCCAATAAATGATGGTGTCACCCTGGCTAATTCTCCATGTCCCAATGGGTGATACGTATGCTAACAGTGTGCATTGAAGGTCTGATCATTTGATATTGTCATAACACCATAGTCTTAACTTCTGACATATGCCATATGTTTGGTTTGTATTCTAGTAGATTGGGCCAGTTACCAACCAAAGTTACAAAATTCATTTCAGCACTATCCAAAAGGCAAAATGATAGTTTCTAACCTAGCATAATAAGATCCACTAACTATGTCTGTGGTGATTTTGGACTTCAAAGAAGATTTTGGCTCAATCACAATCACCATTTTTAGAAAATAAGATGTTCTAGGGCAGCTAGGTAGTACAGTGGATAGAAAACTGACCCTGGAGTCAGGAGAACCTGAATTGAAATCTGGCCTCACACCCTTAATAATTACCTAGCTATGTGACCTTAGATAAGACAATTAACCCCATTGCCATAAATAGAAAAGTAAAGATGTTCCAGGAGACATGCTGATCTTGATTACTTGAAGGTATATAGGTTTGTTCTAGGTGTTTGGGAGTTATAGTCATGATTAATTAATATACTTGCCCTTGAGTCATTTCTAAAACTGAGGATAGGTATAATTCTTGGGTCAAAGAATTTTCTCTATGAATATAAGAAACCAACTCCTCTGCCATTTAAAGTCTTAAAGAGTTTTCTAGACCACTTTTAGAAGTCTAGAATGAATTTTTCCTAGGGTCACACAGTTAGTAAGTCATTCCTCCTGACAACAAGACTTACGTTTCCCTATCCAATACATTATGACAGCCTCTATTACTTAGAAGTTAATAGAGATATAATAATGTTCAATATATATAACTATATATAATATATAATATCCATATGATTTAACATTTATATCTCTAAAATCATTTACTCTTAGCTATAATCCTATGAAGTTGATAATAGAGTTACTGCTCTTTGGTTTAACAATTCTATTAGTGCAAGGCAGTTCCAAGGTAGAAATCTCCTTCAATTATGTCAATTGAATAATCTTCTCTAATGTATGATCTTCTAACATAGTCAGTGGTCACTAAGGTGTTAGCTTCTTGGCAGAGTAAAAGTCTTACATATCCAGACACTGAAGCTCTTTGAATTGGGTCACATTACATCTCAGGGTCACTTTTATGATCTTAGTGCGGGTGCTGAGATAAAGGCTTAGAGAAGCCAGGGGGCTTAATTTAGGGTCCCACATTTAGTTAGTGGAAGAACCAGTATTTGAACCCAGGTCTTCTAACTCAAAGAAAAGTGTTCCTTTTATAATTCCAAGCTGTTTCTAAGAAGATAAGACAATAAAGACATAAGCAAATAAAGGTGTAATTTTTATAGTGTATTTAGGAGAAAGTGCAGTCTGTAGATGATTACTTAGAATTGGGTTTAGATCAATTAAATTAATTTTCCTGAAAGAAGTTCCTGAAGAATATAAGCAACATAAGTGCTAACTAATTTTGAAAAAGGCTTTTAATTTTTTTTAAAAGAAGATCCAATATGGTTGAATGACATTCACATGGAATAACATGTACAAAATATGTTTTAAACATTTGATGTAACTAGAAAAATTTTTAAATTTATTTTTATTAAAGATATCATTTGAGTTTTACAATTTTCCCCCCAATCTTGCTTCCCTCCCCCCCACCCCCACCCACGGAAAGCACTCTGTCAGTCTTTAGTTTGCTTCCATGATGTACATTCATCCAAATTGGGTGTGATGAGAGAGAAATCATATCCTTAAAGAAGAGAGAAGTCTAAGGGATAAAAAGACCAGACAGTAAGATACCTGCTATTCTAAATTAAAGGGAATAGTCCTTGCACTTTGTTCAAACTCCACAGATCCTTCTATGGATACAGATGGCACTCTCCTTTGCAGACAGCCCAAAATTGTTCCTGATTGTTGCAATGATGGAATGAGCAAGTCGTTCAAGGTTGAACATCACTCCCAAGTTGCTGTTAGGATGTACAGTGTTTTCCTGGTTCTGCTCATCTCACTCAGCATCAGTTCATGGAAATCCCTCCAGGTTTCCCTGAAATCCCATCCCTCCTGGTTTCTAATAGAACAATAGTGTTCCATGACATACATATACAACAGTTTGCTAATCCATTCCCCCAATTGAAGGACATTTACTTGATTTCCAAATCTTTGCCACCACAAACAGGGCTGCTATAAAAATTTTTGTACAAGTGATGTTTTTACCCTTTTTCATCACCTCTACAGGATAAAGACCCAGTAGTGGTATTGCTGGGTGAAAGGGTATGCACATTTTTGTTGCCCTTTGGGCATGGTTCCAAATAGCTCTCCACAAGGGTTGGATGAGTTCACAGCTCCACCAACAGTGTAATAGTGTCCCAGATTTCCCACAACCCTTCCAACAATGATCATTATCCTTCCTGGTCATATTGGCCAATCTGAGAGGTGTGAGGTGGTACTTCAAAGAAGCTTTAATTTGCATTTCTCTAATAATTAATGAATTGGAGTATTTTTTCATATGGCTATGGATTACTTTGATCTCCTCATCTGTAAATTGCCTTTGCATATCCTTTGGCTATTTGTCAATTGGGGAATGGCTTTTTTTTAAAAAAATATGACTCAGTTCTCAGTATATTTTAGAAATGAGTCCTTTGTCAGAATCATTAGTTGTAAAGATCGTTTCCATTTTGCTACATTTCTTTTGATCTTGGTTACATTGGTTTTATCTGTGCAAAAGCTTTTTAATTAAATGTAATTGAAGGCATCTAATTGGATTTTGGTGATGTTCTCCAAATCTTACTTAGTCATAAACTGCTCCCCTTTCCATAGATCTGACAGGTAGACTAGTCCTTCATCTTCTAATTTGCTTATAGTATTGTTTTTTTATGTTTATGTCCTGTAACCATTTGGATCTTATCTTGGTAAAGGGTGTGAGATGTTGGTCTAATCTAAGTTTCTTCCATACTAACTTCCAATTATTGCACCAATTTTTATCAAAGTGGGAAGTTTTATCCCAATGGCCAGACTCTTTGGGTTTATCAAACAGCAGATCACTATATTTATCTCCTGCTTTTACACCTAGTCTATTCCACTGGTCCACCACTCTATTTCTTAGCCAATACCAAACAGTCTTGATAACTGATGCTTTATAATATAATTTTAGATCAAGTAGGGGTAAGCCACCTTCTTTTGCACTTTTTTTTTTCATTAAGCACCTGGCAATTCTTGACTTTTTATTTCTCCATATGAATGTACTTACAATTTTTTCTAACTCGTTAAAGTAATTTTTTTTGGAATTTTGATTGGTAGTTCACTAGACAGATAGTTTAGTTTTGGTAGAATTGTCATTTTTATTATATTAGCTTTACCTATCCATGAGCAGTAGATATGTTCCCAGTTGTTTAAATCTGAATTAATTTGTGTGAGAAGTGTTTTATAATTGTTTTCAAAAAGATTTTGAGTCTGTCTTGGCAAATAGACTCCCAAATATTTTATATTGTCTGAGGTTACTTTGGATGGGATTTCTCTTTCTAGCTCTTCCTGCTATTTCTTGCTATATATATATATATATATATATATATATATATATATATATATATACGTATATATATATATATATATATATATATATATATACGTATATATATATATATATATATATATATATATATATGTAAAAGTTGAGGATTTATGAGGGTTTATTTTATAACCTGCAACTTTGCTAAAATTGCTAATTGTTTCCAGTAGTTTTTTAGATGATTTCTTGCGATTCTCTAGGTAGACCATCATGTCATCTACAAATAGTGACAGTTTTTTCTCTTCCTTCCCAATTCTAATTCCTTTAATTTCTTTTTCTTCTCTAATTGGTGATTCTAACATTTCTAATACAATATTGAATAGTAGTGGTGATAATGGGTACCATTTTTTCACCCCTGATCTTATTGGGAATGCCTCTAGCCCCTCCCCATTAAATATAATGCTTGTTGATGGTTTCAGATAGATACTGCTAATTATTTTAAGTCACAGTTCATTTATTCCTACACTCTCTAGTGTTTTTAATAGGAATGCATGCTGTCTTTTGTAAAAACCTTTTCAGCATCTATTGATATGATATGATTTCTGATAGGTTTGTTGTTGATATAATTGAGTATATTAACAATTTTCCTAATATTGAACCAACTCTGCTTTCCTGGAATAAATCCTACTTGATCATAATGTATTATCCCAGTGATGACTTGTAATCATTTTGCTAAGATTTTATTTAGGCTTTTTACATCTATATTCAGCAGGGAAATAGGACTATGATTTTCTTTCTCTGTTTTAACTCTTCCTTGCTTAGGTAACAGTACTGTATTGGTTTCATAGAAAGAGTCAGGCAGAGTGCCATGTTTCCCTATTTTTCCAAAGTTTATATAGGATTGGAACTTATTGTTCCTTAAATGTTTGGCAGAATTCACTTGTGAATACAGCAGGCCCTGGAGATTTTTTTTTAAGGAGTTCAATAATGGATTGTTGAATTTCTTTTTCTGAGATATGGTTGTTTAGGTATTTAATCACTTCTTCATTTAACCTGGGCAACTTATATTTTTGTAAATATTCATCCATTTCACTTAGATTATCAAATTTATTGGCACAGAGTTGGGCAAAATAATTTCTAATTATTACTTTAATTTCCTCATTGGTGGTGAGTTCACCTTTTCCATTTATGATACTAGCAATTTGGTTTTCTTCTTTCTTTTTTTAAATCAAATTGACCAGAGACTTATCAATTTTATTGGTTTTATCATAATACTAACTTTTGTTTTTACTTATTAATTCACTAGTTTTTATTTCTTTCAATTTTACTATTTTCTCCTTTAGTTTTTAGAATTTCTAATTTGGTATTTAATTGGGGTTTTTTAATTTGTTCTTTCTCTAATTTTTCTAGTTGCATATTTATATCATTAATTTCCTGTTTCTCCGATTTATTCATGTAATCATTTAGAGCTATAGTATATCCCCTGAGAGTTGCTTTGAATGAATCCCATATGTTTTGGTATGTTGTTTCATTATTATCATTATGTAGGATAAAATGGTTAATTATTTCCATAATTTGTTTTTTGGTCCACTCATTGTTTAAAATGAGGTTATTCAGTTTCCAATTTGTTCTGGGTCTATATCTACTTGGCCCAGTATTGCATATGAGTTTTATTGCATTGTGATCTGAGAAAGATGTATTCACTATTTCTGCCTTTCTGCAGTTGATCATTAGGTTTTTATGTCCTAGTACGTGGTCAATTTTTTTATAAGTTCCATGTACTGCAGAGAAAAAGGGATATTCTTTTCTATCCCCATTCAGTTTCCCCCATAAGTCTACCATATCTAATTTTTCTAGCAATCTATTTACCTCCTAAACTTCTTTCTTGTTTATTTTATGATTCAATTTATCTAGATCTGATAGCTGGACTTTGATGTCTCCCACTTGTAGAGTTTTGCTGTCTATGTCTTCTTGTAGTTCTTTCAGCATATCCTCTAAGAATTTGGGTGCATATATATATTCAATATTGAAATGACTTTATTGTCTATGGTACCTTTTAAGAGGATAAAGTTTCCTTCCTTATCTCTTTTAAAGCTATCTATTTTTGCTGCTGCTTTGTCTGAGATAAAGATTGCTACCCCTGCTTTTTTTTTACTTCAAATAAAGCAACATATATTTTGCTCCAACCTTTTACCTTTATTCTATATGTATCTCTCTGCTTCAAATGAGTTTCTTGTAAGCAGCATATTGTAGGATTCTGGTTTTTAATCCACTCTGCTATTTGCTTACGTTTTAAGTGAGAGTTCATCCCATTCACATTCAAGTTTATGATTACTAATTCTTGATTGCCCTCCATGCTATCTTCCCTCTGTTTGTATTTTGCCCCCTTTCCCTCCCTTATCCATATTCCCCAGTATTTTGTTTCTGAATACCACCCCCTTCAGTGTGTTTGCCCTTCTGTATCACACCCTCCCCTTTCTTTCCCCTTTACCTTTTTCCTTTTTCCCTTCCCTTCCTTTTGTTATTTCCCCCTTTTCCCTCACTCCACTTCATTTTCTCCATCCCCCCTCCCCTTTTCCCTTTTTAATGCTTGAAAGGTTAGATGTTTTATAAGTTAACTGAGTATGTCTAGGTTGACTTTAAGCCAAGTCTGATGGGAAGAAGATTCAGGTTTTTCTCTTCTGTTCCCTTCTTCCCTACTATTACCATAGGTTTTTTTGTACCTCTAAGTGTAATGAGATTTACCCCATTCAGTCCCCTCCCTCCTCCCGTCTGTTTCCTGGCCCCTTTTAAAGGAGGTAGTGTTTTTTAAATCATTCTATCTGAGTCATAGAAAATTCTGAGTTTCTGTCCCTTCTAGTTCAGTATATTCTATCAAATAGAGTGGGGTTAAAGGCAGTTACATCCCATTAGATACCAATCTCATGGTTAGGTCATGAATGTCCATCATTTCTGGCTAGGTGTATTCTCTCTTTTAGATTTAAAATTCTCAAGATTTATGAGAATCTTTTTTTTCCCCCATGCTGGGATATAGCCAGTTTCAACTTACTAGATTGCATTTTTTTTCCTTTTACTGCCCCCCCCTTTTTTACCTTTTTATGTGTCTCTTGAACCTCCTGTTTGATATCCAAATTTTCTGTTTAGCTCTGGTCTTTTAATCAGAAATTTTTGGAATTCTTCCATTTCATTAAATATCCATCTTTTTCCCTGGAAGAGAAGGCTCAGCTTTGCAGAAAAGTAGATTCTTGGTTGCATTCCACGCTCCCTTGCTCTTCGAAATATCTCATTCCAGTCCCTTTGATCCCTTAATGTTGATGCATCCAGTTCCTGTGTGATCCTTACTGTGGCTCCTTGATATTTAAATTGTTTCTTTCTGGCTGCTTGCAGGATTTTCTCTTTTATCTGATAATTATGGAGTTTGGCCAAAACATTCCTTGCTGTTTTCATTTTAGGATCTTTTTCTGGTGGGGATCAATGTGTTCTTTCAATAACTACTTTGCCCTCCGATTCCATGATATCAGGGCAGTTTTCCATCACTAGACACTGTAATATTAAGTCCAGGCTTTTGTTCCCTTCAATGATTTCAGGAAGTCCTATAATTTTCAGGTTGCCCCTTCTCTATCTGTTCTTGAGGTCAGTGGTTTTGTTGATGAGATATTTTACATTTGCTTCTATTTTTTTCTATTTTTTGATTTTGTTTAACGGACTTTTGCTGTCTCATGGAGTCCTTAGTTTCTGTAGACGCCATTCTTTTTTGGGGAGAGCAATTTTCTTCATTAACCTTTTTCAACTCCTTTTCCAATTGGTCAATTCTACTTTTGAAAGAGATTTCCATTTGACCAATTGAGATTTTGAGAGAGTTAATTTCTTTTTGCATTTGCTCATTTGAGGATCTGAGAGATTTGTTCTCATTTTGTGTTTGTCCAATTGTACTTTCTAAGGTTTTGTTTTCTTGCTGCAAATCATCAATTGTCTCTCCCAAATTTTTAAGCTGCTTCCTTATTTCTTCAAGGAAGTCTTTCTGTGCTGGAGACCAGATTGTATTCTCCTCAGAGGTTCCAGGTCTCTCTGAGTTAGGGTCTTTCCCTTTCAGGAAATTTTCTATGGATCCACCTTTTTGCTGACCCTTCTTCATTATCCTAAGACCTTGCATTTGGGAGGGGCTGGTTCATTGGGGCTTAGGATCACTAAAGGCTTTACTCACTGCGTGCGGTTTCTCTGGCTGGCCAGTAGGAGGTGTTGGTTGCTTTCTCTGGATTGTCTGTGACCTTGGTTGAGGCCTTGTACCTTTGCTTGAAGGGAGTGGTTGGAGCTATTGAATTCTTTTGCCTTCAATCAATGGTGGGCTTTACCTTGGCCTAAGGTCATTCCTCAGCTGGGCTGGTTCTTTGGCTCACACACCTGGGCCTGAGGCAGAAGTAGTTTGCATTTGTTTGGGAGGAGGTCTGAGCTGCAATGGGACCAGAGAAGACCAACATAGTTTCCACAACTCTCCTGCACCAGAACTCTACCCCCAGCCCAGTGCCCATGCTCCAGGGGGACAGCACCAACACCAGTGCCTCTGTTTCCCCACGGACCCAAGCCCCTGTCATCCAGCCCCACCGCTGATTCAGCAGGTCCGGCTCTAGGGCCCTCAGAATCCTGTTTCCAATTCAGCTGTTAATCTGGCTGATCTGTGGTTGATTCTCCCTCTGAGCCTAGACTCACCAGGCCAAATTAGGCCAAAGCTGCTGCCGGAGAGAAATCCTGTGGTAGATGTCCTTTCTCCTGGCTTTTATTTCTGCGTTTTGTGGGTAGGATTCTTTTAAGAGGTTTGTTTCATTTGGTAGATGGGGAAGAGATCAGGAGACTTTAGAAATGTGCCTGTCTTCTCTCTGCCATCTTTCGTCACTTGAAATTTTTAAGGAAGGCAATACAGCTACTATTACATCAATTTTACAGATAGAGAAATAGTTTTTATAGTTACATGGGAAAGCAGAGTTAAGATAGGGGAAATAAAAGTAGGGATTGAGAGGAGCTCTCCCCCAAACATTTTCAAATTACTTTAAACATTGACATTAAACCAATTCGAGAGAGAGACAGAATCCACAAAAATTTGAGGTGAAACAATTTTCCATCCCAAGAGAACTTGGAAGGTGGCAGGAAGGTCTGTTGCATCAGGGTGCAAGAGGAGCACAGTCCAAAGCAGGGCATGCTGATACAATCCCATTCACAGAAAACCATAAGTAGGATTTAGCACACACTGAAGCAACAGCAGTAGCTGCTGCTTCTGGAATTCTTAGGAAACAGATGGTAAGGGGGTCAATTACAGAGGTCTCTTTACTAACCCTGAGGCAGGGCTCATTTGAATCCTGGATGGCAGTCCCAGGTTGAGGAACAGTACTAGCACACCAGAGCTTCTAGCTGTAGAGGAGCAGGGACCTTCCTTGCAGTTTCAGGGCACAAAAGAACTTTTGCGATTGCTCACAGACCAGAGTACTGATGTGAAAAGAAGTAAAATCTCCTCCCGAGAGCTTGGAGTACCTGAAAACTTACAGCTTCCCAGAAGTATTTCTAAAATGAGTTGCACAAAAATCCAGAAGTTTGGAAAGTACTCTGTCCATCCAAGAAGCAGAAGTCTATTTTAACAAAAAGTTACAACCAAGTCATAATTTGGGAAAATGAACAAACAGCAGAAAAAAAAAAATGACCAAAGAAAGCTACTAAAGTGATAAGGAAATTCAAGACATACATTCAGAAGACAATAACAACATCAAAGCTCCTACTTTCAAAATGTCCAAGAAAAATAAGAATTGGTTTCCAGCCATGGAAGAGCCCAGAAAGGATTTTGAAAACTCGAGTAAAAGAAATAGATGAAAAATAAGGAAAACAAATGACAGTAATACAAAAAATTATTATGAAAAATGATTCAACAATTTGATGGAGACCCACAAAAACACTGAAGAAAATAACACCTTAAAAAGCAGGCTAGTCCAAATGGTAAAAGAGGTCCACTATGTAAAATAGGTCCAAAAAGCCAATGAGATGAATTCCTTATAAAGAAGAACTGACCAGATGGCAAAAGAGACACAGAAATTTACTGAAAGGGAAAAAAATAGAATTACCCAAATGGAAAATGAAGTACAGAAGCTCACTGTAGAAAATAATTCCTTAAAAATTAGTATTGAGCTAATGTAAGTTAATGATTTTAGGAGGAATCAAAGAACAATCAAACAAAACTAAAATTTTGAAATAGAGAGGGCAATATAAAAGTTATTAATGGAAAATAGATTCAGAAAGAATAAGTTAAACATTGTTGAACAACCTGAAAGTCACATTTAAAAAAAAGACCTGAAAATCAACTTTCAAGAAATCATCAATGAAATCTATCCTGGTAGTCTATAATGAAAAAGTAAAATAGAAATTGAAATAATACAGGGACTCCTAAACAACATCATTTAAAATCTCTACACAAACATTAAAACTAAAGATCCCTCCCCCAAAAAATCAAAATAAATTTTCAACTGTAGACATCATGGTGGATCTTCACTGGGAAAACCAGTGAGAGGCTTCTAGTCACAGTGCAAGCAGGTCCTGATAGCTAGACATTATCCCAGGTCCCAGCAGCTAATTAGCAGACCTGCATTGAGAGTCCCATCCCCAGACAAGTCTGAACTCTGGGAACACTGGGGCAACAGACAGGACTGGATTGGGAACAAACTGCTGCACAGGTAGGACCTGGACATAAAGGATGAAATAAATATATGCATAAGCAATGCCTACGTTGCAAAGGCAACATCTTGGCAAGTGACAATCCCCAGCCCCAGTACAGAAATCTTGACTCTATATTCCCTATTCTCTAGGAGCAGAACTCAACAATCAAACTGAGCAAAAAATCCAAAAAGAGCACTAACCATATGAAGTTACTATTCAGTTAAAAATGATAAAAATGCCATCTTAGAAGTAGAAGGCAGTGAAAAATTACCTACATGGCAAATCTCAAAGGAGATTATGAACTGAATTCAAATCCAAAATCTTATAAAAGAACTTTAAGAAACATTTTAAAAACCAAAGAAGAAAGGGAGAAGAGAAATGGAAAAGAGAAATAAGAGCCTTGAAGGAAAATTATGAAAAATTGACCAATGAAATGAACTCATTTAAAAATACAAATAGCCAATTGGAAAATAAATGCAACTCATCTGAAAAAAGTCAAATCACCCAACTGCAAAGGGAATGCAACACAGAAAAAACAAAACTAACCAAATGATAAAGGAAAACAACTCACTGAAAAGTAAAATTAACTAACTGGAAAAGTAAACATAAAAGGTCAATGAAGAAAATAAAAGCCTAAAAATGAAAACTGGATAAATAGGCACTGATGAATCTATGAGATTCTACGATTCCATCATACAAAATTAAATGGCAGAAAAAAATTGAAGGAAATGTACATTACCTTCTAGGGAAAACAAATGACTTAGAAAATAGATCAGGGAGAGAAAATTCATGAATTATTGATATACCAGAAAGCCTAGATCAAAAATAAAAAGAGCCTGGAAAATATATTGCAAGAAATTATCATGAAGAACTGACAAAATATAGCTAATCAAGAAACAAAAATTGTCATTGAAAAATACACAGAACATCTCCAGAAAGAGACTCCATGATAAAAACTCCAAGGAGTAAGTCAAATTCTAGAATTCTCAAATAAAAGAGAAAATACTTTAAGTAGACCCAAAAGAAGTGATTTAAATACAAAAGAAGCACAATCAGTATTATAAAGGACTTATCAGCTTCAAGATTAAAGGATCTTGAATTACAACAAAGAATTTTCTACACTGCAAAATTCAGTAAAATCTGTCAGGGGAAATATTGCTTTTTCAGAGAAATAGAGAACTTCCAAAATTCTCTGAAAAATTCAGAATTGAACACAAAATTCAATCTTTACATACATACTCAAGAGATGCAAGAAAAGTTTAGTGGAAAAAAAGAAAAAAAATGCTTGTTAATAACATTAGATTATATGGGTGGCTAGGTAGTACAGTGGCTAGAGCAGTGTCCCTGGAGTCAGGTGTACCTGAGTACAAATCTGTCCTCAGACAGTTAATAATTGCCTAGATGTGTGGTCTTGGGCAAGCCACTTAACCCCATTGCCTTGCAAAGAAAGAAAGAAAGAAAGAAAGAAAGAAAGAAAGAAAGAAAGAAAGAAAGAAAGAAAGAAAGAACATTCAATTATAAACATCCTTACAAGAGAAGATAACACTTGTGACTCTTGAGAATTGTATTACTCTTAGCATAGTTAAATAGTTGATATAGTTGAAGAAATTATATTTAGTGGATATGTGTATGAGTCAGTTCTTGTTCTTCAATAGTGAAGAAGACCAAAATGCCATCGCAATCTGTAAGAGGAATTACAGTGGGTCTGACTGGCTGATAAGACCAATTTGAGTTCAGAATGCTCTATCACAGGTCTGGCACAGGTGATGGAAAGACTTGCATGAATTGATACTGAGTTAAATGAGAAAAAACAGAACATAATGCACATAAAGAACAAAATGAGGTGATGATCAACCACAGCAGATTTGTTCATTTCAGTAGTACAATATTTAAAGAAAATTTTTTAAAAAATTGTGATGGAAAATACCATCCAAATCCAGTGAAGGAATTATGGAGTTTACATGGAGACCAAAGGTTATTAGCTTCAATTTTAAAAGTAGTCTTATGTATAATGTCATTTTCACTCTGTTTTCTTTCTTTTATTTGGATATTCTTCTCTGACAGCAAGATTAATATTGATCTTCATTTAGCATGGTTATATATGTAAAAACTGTATCAGATTGCTTTCTATCAGAGGGAAGGGGTGTGAAGGGAGCAAGGGAGAAAAATTGTAAAACTCAAAACTTGCAAAAAAAAAATGGAATGGCTAAAACTACCACTGCATATAGTTGGAAAAACAAATTAAAAAGTAGTTCAGGTGAACACCTAGGATGTTTACTCTAAACTTATTTAACTCACATTTCCTTTATGCTACTTTAATTCTCTCTTGCTTATAGAGCTCAGCACTTTCTCTGATGAGAGTTCCCTATGTCGAGGGATCCTGATCCAGTGTTTCCAATGACTTACTCTCAGTTCTAAAGTTCTTAAGAGAGACCTTCACAATGTCCTAGTATTTAGAGAATTTAGAGATTCTATACTTAATTAAATCAGAAGAAACCTTACTTTACTAGATACCTTGGTTAAGGAGGGTTTGTAGGGCAACAGGGGCAGAGAGCAGAAGTGTAGTTAGAAGGGTTAAACTTAAAGATATTAGGAAGTGATCTTCTCTAAATTCATACTTTACATAAGGAGGGTTTTACTACCATGTTCGAGGTGATAAAAGGACTGATACTTTGGTTAGAGAGGGTTACAGAGCCATAGCTGGAGGACAATAGAGAAGTACGGAGAGAGTGTACTTAGAGGGACTGGACATGAAAACAACATGACTATATTTTGCTTTGCTTGACACTTTGGCTACAATTGAAAGGAGTGGACTGCAGGGGGGCGGGGAGAGGTAGAAGGGTTATGAAATGATTCGGTTTTGCATGATTCTGGGATAAGTACTCTCTATTCAAAAAATATTGTTAAGAAAACTAGAAAACAGGAAGGCAAAAACTAAGCATAGACCTTTATCTACACTCTATATGGAAAGAAGGGCAAAATGGGTACAGCATTTACACATAAAGGGTAATACCATACTCAAATTAACAGCTCAAGAAATAGTCTATTTGTTGTATCTATGGGAAGGGGAGAAATGAAATAATTAAGTAAGCAGAAATAAAAATTAAGTAACAAGAAATAAAGTATATTACAAATTGCAAAATGGATGACTTTGACTATATTATATTAAAAAGGTTTTGCACTAGTAAAACCAATGCTGCTAAGATTAGATGAAAAACAGAAAACTGGGAAGCAATTTTCACAACTAGGGATTCTGGTAAAGGTCTCATTTCTAAAAATTATACAGAGAATTGAATCAGATTTATAAGGTTGCAGGTTATTCCCCAATTGATAAATACTCAAAGGATATGGACAGGCAGTTTTCAAATGAAGAAATTAAAGCTATATATTAACACATGAAAAAATGCTCCAAATTATTATTGATTAGATAAATGCACATTAAAGTAACTTTGAGATACCACTCACACCTACCAAATTGACTAAGATGACAAAAAGGGAAAACAACCAATGTAGGAGAGATTGTGGGAGGATTCAGGAGTATTAATAGTACAATTGTGAACTAAACCAACTATTTTGAAAAGCAATCTGGAACTATGCCCAAAATGAAATATAACTCATCATGCCCTTTGGTCCAGCAATACCAATACAGGACCTATATTCAGAAGAAATCATTGAAAATGAGATAAGTCCCACATGTTCCAAAATATTTGTTGCAGCCCTTTTTGTAATGAATTGTAAATTATAAATTGTAACTTGTAAATTGAGGGGATGCCCATAAATTAGGAAATGGTGAAAAAAGTTATGATATATGAATGTTATAGAATACTATTGTTCTATAAGAAACCATGAATGGTTGGACACTATAGAAGCATGGAAAGAATTATACGAACTGATGCTTAGCAGAGGGAACAGAACCAAGGAAACCTTGTACACATTAACAACAACATTGTGAGTTGACCCACTATGATGGATGCAGCCCCTCTCAGCAGTTCAGAAAACTTGAACACCCATAGAAGACCTGCTGTGGACAATGTCTTCCACATCTAGACTAAAAAAAACACAGAATCTGAATCAATACTATGTTCATTTTCTTAAAAGTTTCTTTTTCCCCCTTCATATCCCATAGTTTTCTTTCTTTTCCCTTAGTATTAATTCTTCAAAATCAATAGACTAATATATAAATATGTTACACACAAATATAAACATTCACTAGACTGTTCACCACTGAGGGAGGAGGGTAGGAAGGGAGAGTGATAAAATAATGTGCAACATAAATGTGCAAGTGGATGAATGATGAAAAACTTTCATATCATGTAACTGAAAAAAATATCAAAAAAATCACTCACCACCTCCTGAAATAAATCACAAAATGAAAATTCTCAGAAATGTATTAGCCACATTCAGGGTTCCCAGGACAAATAGAAAATATTTTAAGCACCCAGAAAAAAACAATTTAAGTATCATGGAACCATAGTCAAGATAACACATGATTCATTAGCTTCTGCATTAAAGAAGAATAGGAATTGGAACCAATGAATAAACAAAGGTACATGAGGTAATTAATACTATCTATAGCCACATAACAATGTTCCTTAATTGATTGAAGAAATGTAAATTAAAACAATTCTCAGGTATAATTTCATAACTATTAGAATGATTAATAGAACAAAAAAGGAAAAGGACCAGTGTTGGAAAGATATAGGAAAAATGAGACATTAATGCACTATTGGTGGGATTGTGAATTGGGTCAACCATTGTGCAAAGTTTTTTATTCAATCATACTGTAAAGCTATTTGGAACTAAGTCCAAAGTGCTATATAACTATATATGCCCTTTTACTTATAATGCCACTACTATGTTTGCATCTCAAAAGATAGCAAAAAGAAAAAAAAAGGAAAAGAACAAGTATATTTATGACAGCTCTTTTCTGGTGGCAAAGAAGAAGAAATCGAAGGGATGCTCATCAATTGGGGAATAGTTTAACAAATTGTGCTATATGATTATGATGGAATACCATCTTCATTTTTTATTATATAAATATCTTATTTGTTTTCCAATTACATACAATAGTGGTTTCTACCTATTATTTTTTGGTAAGGTTTTGAATTTTACACATTTTCCTTCACCCTCCCTTCCCTCCCCCCCCCCCAACAGAAGGCAGTCTGATTATCTTTACACTGTTTCCATACTATACATTGATGAAAATTGAATGTTTTGAGAGAAAAATCATAAACTTAAGGAAAAAATAGAATATTGCAGACTGTAAAATTATGTAGTACGTGACAACTTTTTATTTTGGGGGTTTTTTGTTTGTTTTATTACAAGGCAAAGAGGTTAAGTGACTTGCCCAAGATTACACAGCTAATGTGTCTGAGGTCAGCTTTGAACTCAGATCCTCCTAAATCCAGGGATGGTGCTCTATCCACTGCACCGCCTAGCTGCCCCCCAACTTTTTTTAAATTGAAGGTTCTAGTCTCTGGTCCTTGTTTAAACTCCATAGTTCTTTCTCTGGATACAGATAGTAGTCTCCATCACAGATACCCTTATGATTTCATTGATGGAATGAGCAAGTCCATTAAGCTTGATTATCACCCCCATGTTGCTATTAGGGTGTACAATGTTCTAGTTCTGTTCATCTCTCTCAGCATTAGTTCATGCAAGTCTTCCAGGCTTCTTTGAATTCTAATAGGACAAGAGTGTTCCATAATGTACATATGCACCTTAATTTGTGGAATACCATTTTCTATAAGAAATGATAAGCAGGATGCAAATATAAACTGATGCAAAGTGAAATACACTATATACAAAGTAAAAACCAAATTATAGATTGATAGTTGTGAATGACTAACTAGTCTCAACAACAAAATGACCCAATAAAACTTGAGAGATTTATGATGAAGAAGGCTATCCATCTCCAGAGAAAGACCTTATAATTTTCAGAATATAGACTGGTTTACTTTTTTGAACTTCATTTTTTTTCTTTTACTAGATGACTATTACAGCAATGTTTTGTATGACTACACATTTATAAACTATATCAAATTATTTGCTTTCTCAATGATGGGAAGAGTGGTGACAGAAGAAGAGGGAGAATGAGGAACTCAAAGTTTTAAATATGAACATTAAAATTGTTTTTACATGCAACTGTAGCAACACAAAATACTAAATAAAAAATTAGTACTTAATTTAGAAAAGGGGTTAAATGAATAATCCAAGTTAACCAACTGGTGAGTGGAGGATATTATTACACATTTCATTTCCTTTTGTTTTATACATTTTAAATTTTTTTAGTTTCTTTTTGAAAAGATATTTTACTTACATTACATCCATATCTGTTCTTTTAGGATTCTGAAGAGTCCTTCACCTCTCTATCAGGAGATTTTTGTAATTGTGGTTAGTCACTACACTGATATAAACTTCAACAAAATTGCATTCTATTACATTTATTTATCATAACTTCTTATTGAGTCTTCATTCTATAGGCACCTTCTCAAATTCATACTTTTCCATGCTAAACAAAAATCATAAATATTTATGTACAACCTTAGAATATTTTTTCTTAGGACTAATCCATCCCTTAATGTATCTACTTCCAATTGACATTCTTTATTTCTCCCCTTTTGTTCCTATTTCCTTGAATGAAATGCATTTCTGTACCCAACTACATATGTGTGTGTGCTCTTTTTTAATCTATTCAAATGAGGAAGAGATCCCAGTTTCAACCATTCCAAAACCACACCCTTTCCTACATGTTTGTAATAGATATCTACTTGATGATCTTGATTATGTTAGATCATTTCCTCCTAGTTTTGCTTTCTCATCCATCGAGATGTATTCCTTTTCCCAGCTTTTTCCATGCTTAAAATCAACAAGACATAAAACCACTCTTGTGTATTGTCTGATTGAACTCCCTCTATGATTTATAATAATGCTGTAGTTTAGAGGGGAAACATATATCATCTCTCCATATTTGATATAAGTAATTTATTATTCTTTAGTCCTTTATCATTATTTATTCATATTTACCTTTTATGCTTCTCTTCACTTCTGTGTTTGAACATCAAATTATCTTTGCAGCTAATTAGGAAAGTTTGGAAATCTATTTCATTAAATATTTTTTATTATTACACTACATTCAGTTCTGTTGAGTAAGTTATTCTTTGTTGTAAAATTCACTTATTATACTTTGTTTTCTGAAATATTTTATCGTAATTTCTCTACTACTTTATAATTTTGGTTAAATCATGAATGATCTTTACTTTGTCTCCTTAATACTTGAATTCTTTCTTTTTGTTTACTTGTAGTATTTTAATTTGATCTGGAAATTTTGGATTTTGATGGTGATGTTCTTTGGTGTTTTCTTTTGAGAATTTTGCTAAGTAGATGATCAACAGGTTTTTTTCCTATTTTTACTTTGCTCCCTAGTTTTAAGAGGTCTGACCAGGTTTTTTATTTTTTTTTATTAAGAATCCTTAAATTAGAATAACTAAGCTTTGTTTTTTGTCATACAATTCAGATAGTCCAGATAGATTTTTACATTTTCCCCCTCCTTGATCTATTTTCTAGTTGCATTTTTTACTGTAAGATAAATTATATTTTTCTCCTTTAATTTTTTTTATTTTTAATGATTTTTGTTGCCTTATGGCATCATTGTCTTCTTTTTGATCCATTCTAATTTTGAAAATCTCGTATGGGAGCAAGATGAACCAGATTAAAACATTTGCCAAGATTGTTTTCATTAATCAAGAAGAAAAGTCAGAGGTTGTGATCATTCAGATCCTGTCATGGTTCTGATCATAAATAATGGTGAATAGCATTCTGGTAGCATTATTCTCATGATCCATCAGGCAGTTTCTGGGAAACCAAGTCTTTGGGTTCTGGGGGAAGCATGAATGAAGAACTGAGAGCAAAGACCAGATTGATGTCAAGAAACAAACTTAGATGAACTGTGTGTCACAGCTGCCTGATATCACATTGACACCTTTTTTGGTGATGTAACACCAAGGTTCCTCACTGATATGGGAGGAGAAGCTCAAAGATCAAGGACTCCTGCAGCATCCAGATAATCACCAGATGTTCTGTTTCTCATCAGATCAGGACACATGATGAAATAGGTCTGTAAAAGGGAAGTGGGAAGGAAGTCTTTGCCCTTCACTATAACAAATTAAGGGCAAGTCATATCACCATTAACATTTTCAACACAAAGGACAACCAATTTTCAGGGAGTCAGAAAGTCAAACTGCTTGTATAATCAAACCAAAAATTTTCACGACTCTTGAATGAAGCTATTCATTCCCTTTTGAATTATCTGTTCTATACCTCTCATTTCTTTTCTCTTTTTTTTACTCAATGACTCTTATTCTAAAGATATGTGTGTATGCATATGTGTACTAATTATGCACATTTTAAACTCTTTCTTAAAACCTTGATGGATCTCTTCCAGAAATTTTTGATGAATCGGTGTACAAATTGTGTTCTCTGAGACTTTGCATGTGGATATTTTGGAATTATTCTTTTCTTTTGCTTTTGCAGGTTTTCTTGTCACTCTTAATAGTTCTTTATGAGGAGTTTTTTTTTCCCATTCTTCCAACCTATTCTTTTTTATTGATAGGTTACTTTTTCCAAATAAATGTTATGAATTTTTTAAACATTTATCCACATGCTTATGTATATTTCTAAGTTACAAAATTTTCCTCCACCATTCATTCCCACAGCCCTCCCCTCAGCAGGGAACAGTCAGTTTAATATTGTATTTATATATTTGCATTAAGAATATTTACTGGTTAGTCATTTTCAGTATGAAGAATTAGAATTAAGGGGAAAAATACATAAGAGATTTGGTTTTAAAAAGTGAACATAGGTTCTTCAGATACTTTTTAAAGTTTTTGCAAGGCAATGAGGTTAAGCACCTTGCCCAAGACCACACAGCCAGGTAATTATTAAGTGTCTGCAACTGGATTTGGACTTAGGTCCTCCAGACTCCAGGACCAGTGCTCTATCCACTGCACCGTGTAGTGACCCCTCGTTCCTCAGATTTTGAATGATTTGTTTTGTTTTGCTTTGCTTTGTTTCATCTGGATGGGGGCAGCATTGTCCGTAGACAGTCTTAAAGAGTTATTCTAGTTCTCTGACCTTCTGAGAGCAGCTGCATGCATGAAACTTGATCATCTCACAATGTTGTTATTGATATGCATATTGTTCTCTTGGTTGGGTTCTCTTCACTCATCAAATTCTATGATTCCTTCCATGCTTCTCTAGAATCTGACCATTTGTGGTTTCTCATAGGCAATAGTATTCTATAAAATTCATGTACTATAATTTGTTTAATCAATGCCCAATTGGTTAACTAATGCTCAATTTCAAATTCTTTGTCACTATTAAAGAGTTGGAAGATGTGGCACTTTTACCATTTTTAATAATTTCTTCTAGGTATAGGCCTAGAATTGAAATTTCTGTATGAAAGGGTATGAACAGTTTTATTGTTTTTTGGAAATAATTCCATATTGCTCTCCAGGATATTTGAATCACTTCTCAAATTCACCAGCCATATATTAATATCCTAAGTATCCCACAACCTCTCCAACATTGATTATTATCCACTTTTCTCATCTTGGCCAGTCTGATTAGTGTGATATGTTATCTCATAGTTATTTTAATTTGCATTTCTCTAATCAATAATGATTTGGAGAATTTTATCATATGATTATATATATATATATATATACATATATATATCTTTAATTTCTTCATTTGAAAATTATCTATTCATATCTTTGGATCATTTATCAACTGGGGAATGACTTGTAAACTTATATAGTTGCTTTCTGCTTTCCTTCTAATTTTGGTAGCATCAATTTGATTAGTTCAAAAACCTTTTAATTTAATACAGTCAAAACTATTATTTTTTGCAGTTGATAATGTATTCTATTTTTTTGGTCATAAATCTGTCCCCTTTTCATAGATCTGATAGAATATGTCTTGGTCTATTAACTTTTCTGTGTTCTTGACTTTATGTCTAAATGCTGTACCCATTTTGACCTTATTTTGGTATAGGTGTGAGATATGGGTCTATGCCTAGTTATTGCCATACTATTTTCCAATTTTCCCAATAATTTTTTGTCAAATAGTTAATTCTTATCCCAGAAGCTAATATCTATGGGTTTGTCAAAGATTAGATTGCAGTAGTCATTGACTACTTTTTTTTAACCTGTCCTAATCCACTTATCTGTTACTCTATTTCTTAACCAGAACCAGGCAGTTTTGATGACTGTTGTTTTATAGTATAAAATTAAACTTCAGACCATTATTTACTGACATAGGATTTGAAATTTGCCAACCCCAAACAAAGTCTGAACCCTAAAAATAGTAGGGCAAAAGACAGAAGTTGGTTGGGAAAAATCCTCTGTTAAGTCAAACCTGGACGTAAAGGGTGGGTGGGGGAACCTCTGCAAAGGCAAGGCCTACACTACATAGGCAACATTTTGACCAACAATAATCCAGGGATCAGACCTCAGGTCCAGCAAAATAAAAACTGTTCCTATACCCCAGGAGCAGAACTACTACAACAAAGATGAGCAAAAAAAGCTAAAAACACACTCACTGTAGAAAACTACTTCACCGTTAACGATGACAGCAATGCTATGTCTGAAGAAGAAAGCTGTGAAATATCACTCATAGGAGAAGTATCAAAACAGTCTATAAACTGGAATTAAACATAAAAAAGCTCATTGAAGATCTTAAAAAAGAATTTAAAACCAAATAAGAGAAGAAGAAGAAAACCGGAAAAAAGAAATGAAAGTCATGCAAGAAAATTGTGAAAAGCTGAATAGAGAATTTGACACCTTTAAAAAGGAAACACAAAAATTAATTGAAGAAAATAAAATCCAAATACTAGAACTAAACAATTAGAAACCAATGAATCTACATCACTACAAGATTCCAGCAAATAAAATAAAAAGACTGAAAAAATGAAGAAAATGTGAAGTATTTTCTAGGGACAAATAATGACCTGGAAAGCATATCCAAGGAAGACAATCTAAGAATCATTAGACTGCTAGAAAGCCTGGACCAAAAGAAGGTCCTGGAAAACAACATGCAGGAAATTATAAGGG
The DNA here is from genome assembly GCF_037893015.1 of Macrotis lagotis. Lineage (NCBI taxonomy): Eukaryota > Metazoa > Chordata > Mammalia > Peramelemorphia > Peramelidae > Macrotis > Macrotis lagotis. The sequence continues at coordinate 181,144,366 of NC_133659.1, read as the reverse complement.
AAAACTGCCCCAATCTACTAGAGAAGGATAACAATATAACAATTGTAAGAATCCACAGAACCCCTCCAGAAAGAAACCCCAGAATATAAACTCCAAGGGCTCTATTGACCAAATTCCAGAACTCTCAAATGAAATAGAGAGTATTACAAGCAGCAAAAGAAATCAAATACAAAAATGAAACACAATTAGACCAACACAGGACCTATCAGCCTCAACAATGAAGGACCAGAAGAACTAGACTAACATGTTTTAGAGAGCTAAGGACTTGATGTTATAACCCAATATGTACTAGCCCCACAAAATTCATCATATACTATCAGGGAAAAAGATGGATGTTGGATGAAATGTAGGACTTCCAGAATTTCCTGACACAAACACCATAACTAAACTGAAAATTCAATTGCCAGATATAGGACTGAAGTATTGCATAAAAAATGTAAATGCAAAGGAGGACTGAAAAAACAAAACTGTTTTAAACAAATGTTGGTGCCAAAAAGGGAAGATATAACAATTTTCCTTCAGTACAACTTTACTTCTCAAAGGGTAATTATAGGGTAGTATATAATTGAAGAGAATGAACCTAAGGGATATAGGTTTAATTGGGTCTTGTCACTCAATTGAAGAGGTCCAAGATCACATCACTGATATAAAAAGCCCTGAAAATAAAAAAAAAAGCAGAATAAAGTTAATTTAAGTCAACTTTAACTCATTACACTCTGACTAGCGTCAATCACAAGGCACTAAGTACTTTGTCTGATGAGGGCATAAAAAGAGGCAGGGTCCTGAGACAGTGTCTCTATTACTTTACAACAATTTGTAAAGTTCTCAGTGAGACCTCCAGACCCTCACAGTGCTTAGAGATCTTTAAGATACTTTCAGTTAATTAGATCAGGATGCTTCTCTTAATAAGGGGTTAAGTACCTGGGGGGGGGGGGCGGTAAAATGGGAGAGACAAAGGGCCTTTGGTTCACTTAATAAAGTGGTAAGTACTTTGAGTGGGAGATGGGGAGGTAAAGTGGAAAAGAAAATAGGCTGGGGGAGGAATACAAATAGTTCAAGAAATGATATATCTTTGGAGGATACTCTGGCTTGTGAAGAAGTTGGATGTACTTGAAAGATACTTGAAAAGGAGCTAAGGTAAATAATTATTGTAATTATAATTTGATGCAATTTGAGTCAAGGCTGCTTATCAGAAAATAGAGTTAACAATCTGTGGTGATATCTTGATAAAAATAGGAGTTTATCAAACATATTAGAGCACAAAGGAAAGAGGCACAATGATTTATAATATTAGAGGGAAAGAAGGGAAAATCTGAATGCCCAGTGAGGAAATAAGGTACATTCCCATTTGGGTTTAAAAATATAACTTAATCTACAGGGAAGGGGGAACTGGGAAGGGGGTAGATAAGGGAGAAAGGGACTGGCAAAAGGGAAGGGAAGGTATAAGTGGAAATAAACTGAAATTTAAATTTTTAAAAAATAAATCAAAGGGGAAAAGGTAGTAAAATTTTGGTGAGGAGGAATACGAGAAAAGGAAAGAGATACATATGAATGGAGAAAGATAGCATAAAGGGAAATACAGAATTAGTAATCTTAACTGTAAATGTGAATGGAATGAACTGTCCCATAAAATGGAAACAGATAACAGAATGAATTAAAAAAAAAAAACAGAATCCTACAATATGTTGTTTACAAGAAACATGTTTGAATCAGAAAGATATACACAGAGTAAAGATAAAAGGTTGGAGAAAAATATATTATGCCTCAGCTGAAGCAAAAAAAAATCTGGGGTAGTGATTCTAATCTTGGCCAAAGTAAAAGCAAAAATCAATCTCATCAAAATGGTTAAGGAAATAAAATACATCTTCTTAAAAGGTACCATTGGGAATGAAGCTATATCGTTAGTAAACATGTATACACCTAGTGGGATAGCTTCCAGCCTCCTAGAGGAAAAATTGAGTGAATTGCAAGGTGATATAGCCAGCAAAGCTTTAATAATGGGAGACCTCAACCTCCCTCTCTCAGAACTAGATAAATATAATAACAAAATAAACAAGAAGGAAGTTAAGAATGTGAATGAAATCTTAGAAAACTTAGATATATTAGACTTCTGGAGAAAACTTGATGGCAATAGAAAAGAATATGCAGTTAGCAGTACATGGTACCTTCATACAATTGGCCATGTACTAGGGCATAAAAATCTTAAAATCTATTGCAGAAAGACAGAAATGATAAATATACATTTCTCACATCATGATGCAATAAAATTTGCATGTAATAAAGGGTCAGGGAAAGATAAACTAAGAACTAATTGCAAATTAAGTAATTTTACCTTAAATAATGGGTGGATGAAACAACAAATAATAGAAATAATCAATAATTATATTCAAGAAATTATAATAATAATACATCATATCAAAATTTATGGTATGCAGATGAAGCAGTTTTGAGGCAAAACTTTATATCTCTAATTGCCTATATGCATAAAATAGAGAAAGAGGAGATCAATGAATTGGGTATGCAAATAAAAAAGCTAGAAAAATAACAAATTAAACATCCCCAATTAAATTCAAAACTAGAAATTCTGAAAATCAAAGGGGAGATTAATAAAATAGAAAGCAAAGTATCTATTGATCTTATAAATAAATCTAAGAGTTGATTTTATGAAAAAGTCAACAAAATAGGCAAACCTCTGGTTAATTTGATTTTTACAAAAAGAGACAAGATAACCAAATAAAGTGTCAAAAATGAAAAGAGTAAATTAGCCACTAATGAGGAGGAAATTAAAGAAATAATTAGGAGCTACTTTGCTAAACTGTATGCAAATAGATTGGACAGATTGATTGAAATGAATATTTATAAAATTAATATTTGCAAAATTTTTTACTAATTTTTACATATTTTCAAATATTTACAAAAATATTTAAAAATGAATATGTACAAAAATGCAAACTGCCCAGATTAACAGAAGAGGAAATAAATTACCTAAATAACCCCATTTCAGAAAAGGAATTTGAAGAAACCATCAATAAACTCCCTAACAAAAAGTCACCAGGTTCAGATGGATTTACAAATAAATTCCATCAAACATTTAAAGAACAATTAATTCCTATTCTACATAAGCTATTTTTAAAAATAGGAGAGGAAAGAGTTCCACCAAACTCCTTTTATGACATCAGCATGATGCTGATGCCTAAATGTGGAAGAACCAAAATGGACAAAGAAAATTATGAACCAATCTCCCTAATGAATATTGATGCAAAAATGTTAAATAAAATTTTAACAAGGAGACTGCATTAAGGTATTACCAGGATAATAGACCATGATAAGTTTGGATTTATACTAGGCAGGTGAGGATGTTTCAACATTAGGAAAACACTCCAACATAATTAAACATATCAACAGTAAAACAAACCAAAACCATATGATTATCTCAACAGATGCTGAAAAAAGTCTCTGATAAAATACAACATCCATTCAGGTAGGAATTATGCCAGGTAGGCAAGGATTGTTCAGTATTTGGAAAACAATCAATAAAATTGAATATATAAATAGCAAAACCAGCAGAAATTATGATTGTCTGAACAGTTGCTGAACAAAGCCTTTGGTAAAATACAACATTCATTCCTACTAAAAATACTAGAAATTTTGGGAATAAATGGAGTTTTCTTTAAAATATTAAATTGTACCTATCTAAAGCCATCAAAAAATATAATATTTAATGGGAATAAACTTGGAGCATTTCCATTAAATCCAGAGGTAAAACAAGTATACCCACTATCACCATTACTATTCAATATCGTATTAGAAATACTAGCAGTAGCAATAAGAGAAGAAAAAGAAACAATCAGAATATTCAGTGAGGAAGCAAAACATTTACTCTTTGCAGATGACAAGATGTTATACCTAGAGAATGTGAGAAAATCATCTAAAAATCTCCTTGAAACAATTAACACATTCAGCAAAGTAGGAAGATACAAACTAAACCTACATAAATCACCAGCATTTCTATATATGAACAAAAAGCCAAAGAACAAGAAACAGAGAAATTTCATTTAAAATAACTGTAGATAACATTAAATACTTGGGAATCTATCTCCCAAGGCAAACCTAGAAATTGTATGAACACAGTTATAAAGTTCTCCTCAAAATCAAAGTGATCACTTAACCCCATTGCTTTGCAAAAACTAAAAAAAAAAACAATCAAAGCGATCCACAGTCATATGAAAAATTGCTCTAAATCACAACTTATCAGAGAAATGCAAATTAAAATCATCTCTGAGATGCTGCCTCACACCTCTCAGACTGGTCAATATGATTAGAAAGGACAATGATCAATGTTGGAAGGAATGAGAGAAATCTGGGACACTGATATATTGTTGGTGGAACTGTGAACTCATCAAAACCTTCTGGAGAGCAATTTGTAATTATGTTCAAAGGGCAACAAAAATGTACATACACCTAGATACAGAAATACCACTACTTATTCTATACTCTGAAGCGATTATGAAAAAAGGTTAAAAACATCATCTGTACAAAAATATTCATAGCAGCCCTGTTTGTGCTGTGGCAAAAATTAGAAATTGAGTGATTGTCCACAAATTGGTGAATGCCTTAATAAACTGTGGCTTATTATATGATTGAACATTATTGTTCTTTTAGAAACCAGGAGGGATGAAACTACAGGGAAGCTTGGAAGAATTTGCATGAACTGATGCTGAGCAGAACCAGAAGAGCATTGTGTATCCTAACAGCAACATGGGGGTGATGATCAAACTTAATGGCTTGCTCATTGCATCAGTGCAACAATCAGACACAATTTGGGGATATCTGTGATGGAGAATTCCATTTGTATCCAGAGAATGAGTTGTGGAGTTTGAACAAAGACCAAAGACTATTACCTTTAATATATTTTTAAAAAGTTATCTTATTATGTAATTTTACTATCGCTTATAGTTTATTTTTTCCCCTTACAGATGTGATTTTTCTGTCATCACATTCAACTTAGATAACAGCCTGCCTTCTGTGAGTGTGTGTGTGTGGGGAGGAGGGAAGGATGATTAGGGGAAAAATTGTAAAATTCAAAATGAAAAAAAAAAATAAAGCTCTCCTCACCCAAGTAAATTTAGTTCTAAATGTTTGGAAAAAAGTCAAATGCTCCTAGTTTGAGCAAGATAATATAATATAAAAATGGCAATTCTACCCAAAATAAATTACTTATTTAGTGCCAAAGCAATCAAAATACCAAATAAATACTTAACTGAGCTAGAAAAAATAGTAACAAAATTCATATGGAGTAATAAAAGGGCAAGAATAGCAAGGGAACTGATGAAAAGAAAAGTAAAGGAAGGTGACCTAGCTCTACCAGATCTAAAACTATGCTATAAAGTGGCAGTCATCAAAACTGCATGGTACTGCTTAAGAAATACAGGAATGGATCAGTAGATTATGGTATGTTCAGACGAAAATGCAGTAAATGGCTACAGCAAACCCAAAGACATCAGCATCTGAGATAAGAACTCACTATTTGGCAAAAATTATTGGGAAAATTCGAAAATAGTATGGCAAAAGCTAAGTATAGATCCGCATCTTGTACCCTATATCAAAATAAGGTCAAAATGAGTAAAGGATTTAGACATAAAGGGCAATACCATAACCAAATTAATAGACCAAAAATATTCTATCTGCCTGATCTATGAAAAAAATGGATAAATTTATGACCAATCAAGAATTTGATTTTTAACTATGTTAAATGTTAAAATGTTAAATGTTAAAAAAAATTTGCACTAATAAAATTCATGCTGCCAAACTTAGAAGAAAAGCAGAGGCTGGGAAGCAGTCTTCACAACCAGGAGTTCTGATAAAGGTCTCATTTCTAAAATATATAGAGAATTGCATCAAATTTATAAGATCTCATGTCATTCCCTAGTTCATAAATGGTCAAAGGACATAGACAGTTTTCAAATGAAGAAATTAAGCTATATGTAAGCATATGAAAAAATACTCCAAATCACTATTGATTAGAGAAATGCAAATTAAAACAAGAATAAATATCATCTTCCACTTATTAGATTAGCCAACATGAGAAAAAGGGAAGATGATCAATGTTGGAGAGGTTGTGGGAGCTTTGGGGCATTGTTGTATTGCCAGGGGAGTTGTAAATGGATCCAACCTTTCTGGAGAGAAATATGGAACTATGCTCAAAGAGCAATAAAACTGTTCATATCCTTTGACCTGTCAATTCCAATTCTAGGACTATATTCAGAAGAAATTGGAAGAAATAGCAAAAGTCCTGCATGTTCCAAAATATTCATAGCAACCCTTTTTTGTAGTTGCAAAGAATTGGAAATTGAAGGGATTTCCATCAATTGGGGAATGTCTAAACAAGTTATAGTACTTGAATACTATGGAATATTATTGTTCTATAAGAAACAATAAATGGTCAGACTCCAGAGAAGCTTGGAATTACTTACAGAATTTGCTATTGAGCCAAGGGAATAGAGCCAACAGAACAATTTCCACATCAACATTATGAAATGAGCAATCTTGATGGAAGCAACCCCTCTCTGCAGTCCAGAGAGCTAGGTCAACTGTATTTGACAGATTATGGACTATATTATCCCCAACCAGAGAAAGAAAAATAAAACAGAACAAAACACACAGAAAAAAGCACCCTTTCCGAATTTGATGAACATTTTGTAAAAATTTTCTGTTATGTATCTCTTTCCCATAATCCTAATTCCTCATGCCAAAAATTATTAATTTGTAAATATCTTTAACAAACTATGTATATAAAATACTATCCTGACCATTGCCAACTGAGGAAGAGTGGGGAGGGAGTGAGAAGAGAGGGTGAAAGGGAACTTTGTAACTTGGAAATGTACATGTACAAAGGGATGAAAATAAATTTTAAAAAAGAAAAAAGATTAGTTCTGGACTCTTCCACATGTCTGGAATGAAGGTCTATGCTGTTCTTATTGTTATATCTTGGGTATAGAATATATGTTATACTGGGATCTCAGTAAGAAGTTTTCAGTGTTACTTTCTATCCAGGTCAAATTTTGATTGCTTATTCACTACTCAAGCTCTGCTACTGCTATTTACTACTCAACCAATCCTGATTTGGTTTTTGAACTGATCAAGAGAAGACTGCTGTTAAGGTTTTGCCCGTCAACCAGAAAGCTTTAATGGTTCAGCATGGCTCAATTATAGACTTTTCTTTGGTCTTCTAAGCTTACCCTAATTATTACTCTTCAGACTGGGACAGCTTTTAAACATTAAACATTGCTTTATAGCAAGTGCCTGAGCAACATCACTACTTCTGCTAGAAAATTCTGTACCATCAATGTACCATCCAAGATCTCCCTACCAAGGAATGGCATTTTAATGTCAACGTACCTAGTCGTCTTTGAATCTGTGACCCAAAAGTGGATAGTGAGTGCTTCTGTTTCCATCTGCTAATGGTCCAAGGTGATGAGACCTCCTCTTAAACTAATACACAGATTCTACTTTTGTAGTACAGTAGCTTCCCTTGCAACATGAGCCCAACCTGACCCATTTCTAGTTTCTACAGATCTATTTCCCTATGCTAAACTGAATGAAACTAATGTGTTATTTTGATTCTTTCTAAATTTCCTCATTAGGATTCAGTCTGTCACATATTCTAGATCTATTTGGAGGAGTTTGGAATGGAGCTTGCTGAACTTTTTTTTAAATGTTCTCTCATCTTTGTACTCCCTGCCAATGATTTTGAATGAACCATCCAAATAATTATACCAACTTATCTAATAGTCTTTCTTGCATTGACACATATATAGAATAGGAATGTAAATATTTGGTCTCTAACTCTGAGTGAAAACAGTCAGTATGTTAAAGTTATGTGAAAACAGCACCTGCAGCAAACAAAATTGAACTACAACTTGCTGACTTTATCTCTATGGAGAAGATCCAAATGAGCCATCCTATAAAAACAGAGAGTAGGTGCTTAGCATGTTTTTACTCTCCCAAATTGGATTTGGAATTAATTCTCATCCCCTTTCTAACATTTACAGATCTTTCTAAATTGGAAATTATTCCTCCTCTACAGGAATGAAAGCCATCAGAGGTCATGCTGGCACAGCATTATGTTTTTTCCTTCTGTTTCTGAGAGGTGGGCTACTTGTGTATAATATTAGATTTTATACTTTCTGGGTGAGAGTGTAGGAATGCAATATGTAGGGAGAAAGTGCTCAAAGGTTTAATAGAAGATACTCTTAGGGAATTTTTCATCTCTTTTTTAAAGAGAGTTAGTTATTGGATTACGGTGTTCTAATTTAATGAATTAGAGTTAATTCAACTGAGAATCCTGGACTCTGCTTAGAGATTGCATTTCTGTATATCTCTTAAGACACTTGCTACCTCCTTAGAATGTATACTCTCAGCAATGACCAGTTTGAATCTCTCTGGAATTCCTGGTCACTTCCATGAGATTCTTGGATATTAAATTACTATAATCTTGATTGATTTATGATTCATTTACAATTCCCTATTGGGAAACAAATCACTGAAGTGTTGGACTTAGAGCTAGAAGGAACTTTATATATATTAATATTTTATTACGTGCAACTGAGAGAAGTTATGTGACTTCTTAAGAAGTAACAAACTTAGGTTTTTAACTTTTGTCTCAGACTCCAGATTCAATGCCCTTTACCCTACACCACTCCAACATGCCAGTGGATCTTTCAGCACTCCATTCATCTATGCCTATCATCATGTGTAACTATTTTAAAAATTCTCCTATAAGACTGCCAAAGGAAATCTCACAAATGTTTTGGAGGCAGTTCTTTAAACTTTTTTCAAATGTCTAGGCTGTCAGTAAGCAAGTGGTGCATGGGCGCATCAATCATTTTTATTCCTGCTGTACATATGTTTGAGGGCATCCTTTGTGTCTCTGTACCCTTTCTTGTTTGAAATATGTTCCAAGGGGACTTTCAGGTGTGGGGCCAAGATGGTGGCATAAAACTAGGAAGTTCCCAGAGCTTTTCTAGAAACAACTTTAAAGGAAGTCTCTCTAAATAGACCTTAAAGTGAAAGAACTCACAAAAATGAGAGTGAAACAACTTCTCATCAAAAGATATTATAAAAGAACTTCAGAATTGTTCTCTCTCATAAGGGCAAAAGGAGAGTGCAGTTGGTTGTAGGTGATAGAGATGCGAAGACACTGAGAGGACCTTAGCTACGTGCAACTCAGGGCCTGACTAAAGTAACCAGCAGTACAAGTCAGTAGCAACAGTCCCAACTCCAGTTTATAAGGCAAAGTGTGAGTACAGAAATACTGGTGGAGAAGTCAGGACCTAAGAGGGTTACCCTCAGGCAGGTATCAAGCCCTGTCTGCCTCAAATGCCAGAGTACAAAGTCAAGTACCAGAACCCTGGAACCCAGTACAAAATGTTTGGGAATTTTCCACCCATGCACCAGGAACAGAATGTAACTTTCAAAATGAAGGGAAAAAGCCCCAAAAGACCATTAATTATAGAAGATCACAGTTATGATAGGGAAAATAAAAATTCTATATCAGAAGTGGAAAGCAGTGACATAAAGATTACATGTGAAGTCTCAGAGGAAATTATAAATTGTCTTAAATCCAAAAAAAATACTTCTTAGAGATCACAAAATTCAAAAAAAAACAAAGAAGTGAGGGAAAAGAAAAACTGAGAAAAGTAAAATGAATAATGCAGAAGAATTATGAAAAAAATTGACTGACAAAAGCACTACCTTTAAAAGTAAAATTGGAGAAATAGAAAAAGAAAACTATTTAAAAGTAAAATTGAGCAAGTGGAGACAAGTTAAACTAATCAACACAAAGGAAAGAGAAAAGCTAACTGAAGAAATTAAAACCTTAAAAGTTAGAATTAGACAATGAATCTATGAGACACCAAGATTCCATCAAACAAGATAAAAAGGCTATAAAAATTAAAGAAAATGAGAAATACCTATTAGGAAAAAAGAAATAACTTGGAAAATAGATCCAGGAGAAATAAATTTTAAATTGCTGAACTACTAGAAAAACTAGATCAAAAATGAAAGTGCCTGGAAAATATATGTCAGTAAATCATCAGGGAAAATCTTCCAAATCTGCCTGATCAAGAAGAAAAAGAAATAGCCCTTGAAAGAATACACAGAATTACTCCAGAAAGAGAATAAAAACTCCAAGGACTATCATAACCAAATTCCAGGGATACTCTGGATGCACTGAGAGTACTACTACAAGTAGTCAAAAAAACCCAATTTAAATGCAAATCAGACTTACAAAGGATTTAACAATTTCAACATAGAAGGGCCTGGAGATTTGCATGAGTTGTTTTCCTTCTCCAGGCCCATCAGAGGGCCTGGAACATAGTATTTCAGAGGGCATAGGATTTTTGATTACAACCAAGAATTTCCTACCCTGCAAAGCTCAGCATATTCTGATAGGGGAAAAGATGGACATTAAGTGAAATAGAGGACTTCCAAAATTTCCTGAACTTAGAATTCAGACTTCAAATACAAGATTCAAGAGATAGATAAAAAAGGTAAATGAAAAGGGGGAAAAAAAACAAATATTAGTCAAGAACATTAAATTGTATACAGAACTACAAGAGAAGATAACACTTGTAACTCTTGACAATTTTATTTCTATTAGGATAGTTAAAGGGTAGATTATAATTAAAGAGATTGCCTTTAGAGGATATGGGTGTGGTTGATTCTTGTCCTTCTATTGAAGACCAAAATAATATCACTATGTTTGAGACAAATTATAGGGTTTCTGACTGTAGTTGACCATACCACAGGTTATACACAAATAGTACAGGTGAAAACTGGGATGTTTATTTTAAACTTATGTCTCTAATGCTTCCTTTGACCTACTTTAATTCAGTCTTGCACATAGAGCTCAGCACTTTCTCTGATGAAGACATCCTAGGCAGGGTAGTCCTGTGCCTGTGTCCCATATATTACAATCAATTATAAAGTTCTTAAGAGAGACCTTCAGAGTATCACAGTAGCAATATTTGTTGATGCTCTACATTTAATTAAATCATAAATGACTTTACTTTGCTAAAAAGAGAGGTTTATAGTACCATAGGGGAAGAGGGTGGGAACCTACATGGAAGGGTTGGGCATAAAGAGATTTAGAAATGATTTTATCTTAATCTATGTTTGGGGAACTAAAGGGGTGAGTATTGCAGAGAGTATGTTTGGGTGGGGGGATTTAATTTTAGATGGTTCTTTGACTGATGAGGATTGTGTGTCCATGAAACAGACTCAAAAAGAGGGTAATGTACAAAATGATTATAATTTGATGTGATCTATGACTCTTGAGAGTTGCATTTCTAATGACACAGAAGAGAGGAGGGTACTTATTGACTATGAGTCAATGTTGCTTATCAACCAATCAGGCAATCAATCAACCATCCTTTGTTTGACTGTACTTTGTTTGAAAGTACTTTTATCAGGTCAGATAAAAGGAATATAATTTGACAAAGGGGACATAAAAGCAAGACAGAGTTAAAACAAAAACCAGAAAAGGAGAAGGTTAGGCATTATTGGATAAATAGCATCAGGTAAAGAGGCATAAGGAACTATTAAAGTAGAGAGAAAGAAGGGAGGGTGTGAAAACTGAGTAAATTCTCCTCCATAGATTTGACCCTAAGAGGAAATAACATTCATTACCAATTGGGTTTACAAATATATCCAACCCTACAAGAAAGTGGGAGGGGGGGGAAGGGAAAGAAAAGGAAAGAAAACATTGATAAAAGATAAGACAAAGGTATAAATGAAAGTAAAGTCAAAGAAAATATGTTTTAAAAAGTGAAAGGGGAATGGGAGAAAACATTGGTGAGGATGAAGAGGAAAAGAAAAAGTACAAGTAGAGAAAGATAAAATGAATGAAAATAAAGAATTAGTAATCCCAGTTACAATCCTGAATAGTAACCACATGTAAATATGAATGGGATGAACACTCTTATTAAACAGAAAAGGATATCAATGGATTAAAAAGCACAATCCTAGCATATATTGTTTCTAAGAAACACATTTGGATCAGAGAGATACACAATGGATAAAGGTAAAGGATGGGAGCAAAATATATTATGCTTCAGTAGAAAGAAAATAAAAAATCAGGGGTAGCAATCCTGATCTCAGACAAAGTAAAAGTAAGAATAGACCTCATTAAAAGGGATACAGAAGGTAACTACAAGCTCTTTTTTTATTAAAGATTTTATTTGAGTTTTAAAATTTTTCTCCCAATCTTACTTCCCCCCCACAGAAAGCAATCTGTCAGTCTTTATTTTGTTTCTGTTTTGCATTGATCCAAAATGAGTATGATGAGAGAGAAATCAGATCCTTAATGAAGAAACAAAAAGTATAAGAGGTAACAAGATCAGAAAAATAAGATATCTGTTTTTTTTTCCCTAAATTAAAGGGAATAGTCCTTGAGCTTCGTTCAAACTCCAGGACTCTTTATCTGGATACAGATGCTATTCCCCGTTGCAGACAGCCCAAAATTGTCCATTTTCTTGCACTGATGGAACGAGCAAGTCCATCAAGGTTGAACATCACCCCCATGTCAGGGTGTTCAGTATTTTTCTGGTTCTGTTCATCTCACTTAGCATCAGTTCATGCAAATCCCTTCAGGTTTCCATGAATTCCCATCCCTCCCGGTTTCTAATAGAACAATAGTGTTCCATGACATACATACCACAGTTGCTAAGTCATTCACCAATTGAAGGACATTTACTTGATTTCCAAATCTTTGCCACCAAAACAGGGCTGCTATGAATATTTTTGTACAAGTGATGATTTTACCCTTTTTCATCATCTTTTCAGGGTATAGACCCAGTAGTGGTATTGCTGGATCAAAGGGTATGCTCATTTTTGTTGCCCTTTTGCCTTAGAAACTGGGTAGCATAGAGGCCAAATTCTTAGAAGAGAAGATGAATGAATTATAAGGAGATATAGACAACAAAAGTTTAATAATGGGGGCCTCCACCTCCCTCTCTAAGAACTGGGTAAATCTAAGAAAAAATAAACAAGAGGGAAGTTAAAAAGATGAATAAAATCACAGAAAATTTATATATGATAGACTTCTGGAGAAACCTGAATGGGGATAGAAAAGAAAATACATTTTTCTCTTCAGTAGATGGCACCCATACCAAAACTGCCCATTTACTTGGCATAGAAAGCTTACAATCAAATGCAGAAAGGCAGAGATAATATATGCATCCTTTTCAAAACATGATACAAGAAAAATTGCATGAAGTAAAGGGCCATTAAAAGATAAACCAAAAATTAATTGGAAACTAAATATTTTTAACTATTAATATTTAATTTATTTTTGAATTTTACAATTTTACCCCTAATCTTGCTTCCCTTCCCCCAACCCACAACCACAGAAGGTAGTCTATTAGTCTTTACATTGTTTCCATGCTATACATTTATCTAAGTTGAATGTGTTGAGAGAGATTTCAAATCCTTAAGAGAAAAAATAAACTATAAGAGATAGCAAAATTACATAATAAGATAACATATTTTAAAATATTAAAGGTAGTCTGTGGTCTTTCTTCAAACTCCACAACTCTCTCTCTGGATTTAGATAGTATTTTCCATCACAGATACCCCAAAATTGTCCCTGATTATTGCAGTGATGGAATGAGAAAGTTTGTTAAGATTGATCATCAACCCCATGTTCCTGTTATGGCATACAATGTTATGGTTCTGCTCATCTTACTCAGCATCAGTTCTTGCAAATCCTTCCAGGCTTCTCTGAATTCCCGTCCCTCCTGGTTTCTAATAGAGCAATAGTATTCATAACATACATATGACACAGTTAAGCCATTCCCCAAATGAAGGCTATTCACTCAATTTCCATTTCTTTGCCACCACAAACAGAGCTGCTATGACTGTTTTTATACAAGTAATTATTTTTAATGTTGAAAAATTTTATTCATATTGACTTTTACAATTTTTCCCCGTAATCTTGTGTCCCGCCCCCCACCCCTCACAGAAGGCAGTTTGTTAGTCTTTACGTTGCTTACATGGTATATATTGATCTAAGTTGAATGTGATGAGAGAAAATTCAAATCCTTAAGGAAAAAAAAAACCAAAATATGAGATATAGGAGGATTATAATAAGATAACTTTTTTTTTTAAATTAAAGGTAATAGGCTTTGGTCTTTGTTCAAACTGCACAATTCTTTCTCAGGATACAGATAGCATTCTTCTTAGCAGATATCCCAAAATTATGACTGATTGTTACACTGTTGATATGAACAAGTTCATTAAGTTTGATCATCACTCCCATGTTACTGTTAGGGTGTACAATGTTCTTTTTGTTAAGATTGATCATCAACCCCATGTTCCTGTTATGGCATACAATGTTATGGTTCTGCTCATCTTTCTCAGCATCAGTTCAAGCAAATGCTTCCAAGTTTCCCTGAATTCTCACCCCTCCTGGTTTATATTTGAACAATAGTATTCCATCACATACAAGTACCACAGTTTATTAAGCCATTCCCCAATTGATGGACATTCAATCAATTTCCAATTCCTTGCCAGGACAAACAGGGCTGCTATAAATATTTTTGTACAGGTGATGTTTTTACCCTTTTTCATAATCTCTTCAGGCGATATACCCAGTAGTGGTATTGCTGGATCAAGGGGTATACACACTTTTGTTACCCTTTGGACATAATTCCAAATTGCTCTCCAGAAAGGTTGAATGTGTTTATAGCTCCACCAACAATGTATTAGTGTCCCCGATTTCTCTCATCCCTTCCAACATTGATCATTGTCCTTTCTGATCATATTGACTGGTCTGAGAGGTGTGAGGTGGTATCTCAGAGATGCTTTAATTTTCATTTCTCTGATAAGTTGTGATTTAGAGCAATTTTTCATATGACTGTGGATAGCTTTGATTTTCTCATTTGTAATTTGTCTTTGCATATCCTTTGACCATTTGTCACCTGGGAATGGTTTATCTATTTTTTTTAATTTGACTCAGTTCTCTATATTTTAGAAATGAGTGCTTTGTCAGAAATAATAGTTGTAAAAATTGTTTCCCATTTAAATACATTTCGTTTGATCTTGGTTACAGTGATTTTGTCAGTACAAAAGCTTTTTTAATTTAATGTAATAATAATTGTCTACTTTATTATTTTTTTTGCAAGGCAAATGGGATTAAGTGGCTTGCCCAGGGCCACACAGCTAGGTAATTATTAAGTGTCTGAGACTGGATTTGAACCCAGGTACTCCTGACTCCAAGGCTGGTGCTTTATCCACTATGCCACCTAGCTGCCCCAATGTCTAGTTTATTTTTAATAGTGTTCTCCATCTCTTCCTTGGTTATAAACTGGTTCACTTTCCATAGAGCAGAAATGTAAACTATTCTTTGGTCTCCTAGCTTGCATATAATGTTTTTTTTTTAATTTCTAGATCCCGTATCCATTTTGATTTTACCTTGATATAGGGTGTGAGATGTTGGTCTAATCCAAGTTTCTGCCATTCTAACTTCCAAGTTTGTCAAAAGTTTTTATTGAAGAGAGAATTTTTATCCCAATAACTGAATTCTTTGGGTTTATCAAACAGCATATTACTATAATCACTTCCTGCTAATGCACTTAGTCTATTCTACTTTTCCAACATTTTTTCTTAGTCAGCACCAGTCAGTTATGATGACTGATGTTTTATAATAAAATTTTAGAGGTAGTAGGGCTAAGCCACCTTCTTTTGCATTTTTCATTACATCCCTGGAGATTGTTGACTCTTTATTTCTCCATGTGAATTTACTTACATATTTTTTAACATTAAACTAATTTATTGGAATTTTGATTGGTAGGACATTAAACAAGTAGTTTAATTTGGGTAGAATTGCCATTTTTATTATAATTGCTTGGCCTATCCATGAGAAATTGATATTACAAGTAATGCTTTTACCATTTTTCATGATATCTTTAGGGTAAAGACCCAGTAGTGGTATTGCTGGATAAAAGGGAATGCACATTTTTATTGCCCTTTGGGCGTAATTCCAAATTACTCTCCAGAAAGGTTGGATGAGGTCATAGGACCACCAACAGATTTCTCACATCCCTTCCAACACTGATCATTGTCCTTTCTGGTCATATTGGCCAGTCTAAGAGTTGTTAGATGGTACCTCAGAAATTCTTTAATTTTCATTTCTCTAATAAGTAATGATTTAGAGCAATGTTTTATATGACTATATATTATGTTCATTTCCTCATTTAGAAATTGACTTTGCATATCCTTTGACCATTTGTCAACTGGGAAGTGGTTTGATTTTTAATAAATTTGAGTTAGATCTCTATATATTTTAGAAATTAGTCCTTTGTCAGAAATAGTAGTTATAAAAATTGCTCCCCAATTAACTACATTTCTTTTGATCTTGGTTACAGTGGTTTTATTAGTGCAAAAGCTTTTTAATTTAATATAATCAAAAGTATGTAGTTTGTATTTAATGATGTTCTCCACCTCTTCCTTAGACATAAATTGCTTCCCTTTCCATAGATCTGATGGGTAAACTATTCCTTGATCTCCTTGTTTGTTTACAATATTGTCTTTTGTGTCTAAATCATGCTCTCATTTTGATCTTATCTTTGTATAGGTTGTGAGGTGTTGGTCTAATGCAAGTTTCTGCCATACTAACATCCAATTTTTATTAAAGAGAGAGATTTTTATCCCTAAAGCTGGACTGTTTGAGTTTATCAAACAGCAGATTACAATAATGATTAGATGTGATCTCTTTTGCTTCTAGTCTCTTCTACTGTTCTACCACTTGGGTTCTTGGCCACTATCAGATAGTTTTTGAAGACTGATGGGTTTTCATATAATTTTAGATCTGGTAGGTTTAAGCCACCTTCTTTTTCACTATTTTTCGTTAGGCCTCTGGAAATTTTGTACTTTTTATTTCTCTATATGAATTTATTTACATTTTTTTCTAAACCATTAAAGTAAATTTTTTTGAATTTTGATTGGTAGGGCACTAAATAAGTAGTTTAATTTAGGGAGAATTGTCATTTTTATTATATTAGCTTTGCTTATCCATGAGCAGTTGATTGTTGCTGAGTTATTTAAATCTGATGTTATTTCTGTGAGAAGTGTTTTGTAATTGTTTTCATAAAGTTTCTGAGTCTGCCTTGACAGGTAGACTCCAAAATATTTTATATTGACTGATGTTACCTTGAATGGGATTCCTCTTTCTAGCTCTTTCTGCTATATCTTCCTAGTTATATATAGAAATGTTCAGAATTTATGAGGAATTATTTTATATTCTGTAACTTTGCTAAAATTGCTCATTTTTTAGTAGTTTTTGGGATGATAATTTGGGATTCTCTACGTATACCATCATGTCATCTGTAGAGACTGAGAGCTTTGTCTCTTTATTCCCAATTATAATTCCTTCTTTTTCTTTTCTTCTCTTATTGCTGAAGCTGACATTTTTATTACAATATTGAATAGTAGTGGTGATAATGTGCATCCTTGTTTCACCCTTGATCTTATTGGGAATGCCTCTAACCATTCCCCATTACATATATTGCTTGTCGATGGTTTCAGATACATACTATTTATTACTCTGAGGATTAATCCATTTATTCCCACACTCTCTAGTGTTTTATTAGGAATGGGTGCTGTATTTTGCCATAAACATTTTCAGACTTCTGGCCAAGATGGCGGAGAGAAGACAGGCACAGTTCTAAAGTCTCTTGATCTCTTCCCCATCTATCACATGAAACAAACCTCTTAAAAGAAATCCGAACCAGGAAACTCAGAAAGAAAAGCCAGGAGAGGAAAATCTACCTCAGGATTTGTCTCCCGCAGCAGCCTTGGCTGAGTACCTGCAGGTGAGTCCGAGCTCCCAGGGAAGATCAGCCAGACCAACAGCTGAATCGGAATTTGGAATCTGAGGGCCCGAGAGCCGGACCTGCTGGATCAGTGGTGGGGCTGGACAAAGGGGGCTTGGGTCCCTGGGGAAGCAGAAGCGCTGGTGTTAGTGCTGTCCCCCTGGAGCTTGGGGAAGGGGCTGCCAGGAGAGGTGTGGTGCAGGAGAGCTGTGGACACAATCCCTGGGCTGCTTGGGTCTGAGAAACTCTGAGCCCAAGCCTCCATTGCACTGAGGCCTCCTAACCAAACAAATACAAATTACTTCTGCCTCAGGCCCAGGTGTGTGAGCAAAAGAACCAGCCCAGCTGAGGAATCACCTGAGGCCACAGTAAAGCCCACCATTGATTGAAGGCAAAAGAATTCAATAGCTCCAATTCCCTCCCTCAAGCAAAGGGAGAAGGCCTCCCAACCAAGGTCACAGACACTGCAGAGAGGGCAACAAGCACCTCCTACTGGCCAGCCAGCCAGCCTTTAGAGATCCCAAGCCCAGGTGAAGCAGCCCCACCCAACTCAAGGTCTTAGGATAATGAAGAAGGGTCAGTGGAAAGGTGGATCCATAGAAAAATTCCTGGAAGGGAAAAACCCCAACCCAGAGAGACCTGGAACATCTGAGGAGAATACAATCTGGTCTCCAGCACAGAGAGGCTTCCTTGAAGAAATAAGGAAGGAGTTTAAAAATCAACTGGAAAATTTGGGGGAGACAATTAATACCTTGCAGCAAGAAAACAAAACCTTAGAAAGTAGAATTGGACAAACACTCTCAGATGATCAATTGGACAATTACAAAATGAGAATAATTCTCTCAGATCCTCCAATGATCAAATGCAAAAAGAAATTAATTCTCTCAAAACCTCAATTGGTCAAATGGAAAGCTCTTTACAAAGTAGAATTGACCAATTGGAAAAGGTTAATGAAGAAAACTCCTCCCCCCCCAAAATAATGGAGTCCACAGAAACTAATGACCCAACGAGACAGTAAAAGTCAGTTAAGCAAAATCAAAAAATAGAAAAAATAGAAGCAAATGTGAAATACCTCATCAACAAAACCACTGACCTCAAGAATAGATCAAGGAGGGGCAACCTGAAAATTATAGGACTTCCTGAAAACATTGAAGAGAAAAAAAGCCTGGACTTAATATTATAGGATCTAGTGATGGAAAACTGCCCTGACATCATTGAATCGGAGGGCAAAGTAGTTATTGAAAGAGTACATCGAACCCCACCAGAAAAAGATCCTAAAATGAAAACACCAAGGAACGTTGTGGCCAAACTACAGAACTATCAGATAAAAGAGAAAATCCTGCAAGTAGCCAGAAAGAAACAATTTAAATATCAAGGAGCCACAGTAAGAATCACGCAGGACCTGGCTGCATCAGCTTTAAGGAATCAAAGGGCCTGGAACGAGAAATTTCGAAGACCACAGGAGCTTGGTATGCAGCCAAGAATCTACTTTCCTGCAAAGCTGAGCTTTCTCTTCCAGGGAAAACGGTGGACATTTAATGAAATGGAAGAATTCTCTAAAAATTTCTGATGAAAAGACCAGAGCTAATAAGAAAATTCAGATATCAAACAGGAGGTTCAAGAGACACATGAAAAGGTTAAAAAAGGGGGGGGGCAGTAAAAGGAAAAAAATGCAATCCAGCAAGTTGAAACTGGCTATATCCCAGCATGGGGGGTGGCAGAGACTCTCATAAATTCTGAGAAATGCAACTCTAACAGAGAGAATATACCTAGCCAGAAATTATGGACATCCATGACCTATCCATGAGATTGATATCTAAAGGGATGTAACTGGATTTGCCTTTACTGGGGAGAAAGACTAATAACTCTCAGGAATTTTGACTCTATTCAACAGAATATACTAAACTAGAAGGGACAGACACTCATAATTTTCTATGACTTAGATAGAAGGATCTAAAGAAAAATACACTACCTCCATAAAAAGGGGGACAGGAAAGAGATGGGAGGAGGGAGGGGATTGAATGGGACAAATCTCATTACATTAAGAGGTACAAAAAGCCTATGGTAATAGAGGGGAAGAAGGGAGTAGAGGAGAAACACTTGAATCTTCTTCTCATCAGACTTGGCTTAAAGTCAACCTACACATACTTAGTTAACTTATAAAACATCTAACCTTTCAAGAAGTAAAAGGGGAAAAGGGGAGGGGGGACAGAGAAAGGGAACAGGAGTGGAGGAAATAAGGGGACATAACAAAAGGAAGGGAAGGGAACAGGGAAAGGGGAAAGAAAGTGGAGGGTGTGATATAGGAGGGCAAACACACTGAAGGGGGTGGTATTCAAAAACAAAATACTGGGGAATATGGATAAAAGCAGGGGAAAGGGGGAAAATACAAACAGAAGGAAGATAGCACAGAGGGCAATAAAGAATTAGTAATCATAACCTTGAATGTGGGTTGAATGGGATGAACTCTCCCTTAAAACTTAAGCAAATAGCATAGTGGATTAAAACCCAGAATCCTACAATAAGCTGCTTACAAGAACCTCATTTGAAGCAGAGAGATACATATAGAGTAAAGGTAAAAGGTTGGAGCAAAATATATTTTACTTCAGCTGAAGTAAAAAAAGCAGGGGTAGCAATCCATATCTCAGACAAAGCAGCAGCAAAAATAGATAGCATTAAAAGAGATAAGAAATGAAACTTTATCCTCCTAAAAGGTACCATAGACAATTAAGTCATTTCAATATTGAATATATATGCACCCAGTGGGACAGCACCCAAATTCTTAGAGGAGAAGCTGAAAGAATTACAGGAAGACATAGACAGCAAAACTCTACTAGTAGGAGACCTCAACCTCCCGCTATCAGATCTAGATAAATCAAATCATAAAACAAACAAGAAAGAAATTAGGGAGGTAAATAGATTGTTAGAAAAATTAGATATGGTAGACTTATGGAGGAAACTGAATGGGGATAGGAAGGAATATAACTTTTTCTCTGCAGTACATGGAACCTATACAAAAATTGACCATGTACTAGGACATAAAACCTAACCTGCAGAAAGGCAGAAATAGTGAATACATCTTTCTCAGATCACAATGCAATAAAAGCCATATGCAATACTGGGCCAAGGAGATATAGACCCAGAGCAGATTGGAAACTGAATAACTTCATCTGAAAAAATGAATGGACCAAAAAACAAATTATAGAAAGAATTAATCATTTTATCCTAGATAATGATAATAATGAAACAACATACCAAAACCTATGGGATTCATTCAAATCAACTCTCAGGGATATATTATATCTTTAAATGCTTATATGAAGAAATTGGAGAAAGAGGAAATCAATGCACTAAACATGCAACTAAAAAAATTAGAGAAAGAACAAATCAAAAATCCCCAATCAAATACCAAATTAGAAATTTTAAAAATTAAAGGAGAAATTAAAAAAATTGGAAGCAAAAAAAAACAATTGAATTAATAAATAAAACCAAAAGTTGGTATTATGAAAAAACCAATAAAATTGATAAAACTCTGGTCAATTTGATTAAAAAAAAGAAAGCAGGAAACCAAATTGCTAGTATTATAAATGAAAAAGGCGAACTCATCAGCAATGAGGAGGAAATTAAAATAATAATTCAAAATTATTTTGCCCAACATTATGCCAATAAATTTGATAATCTAAGTGAAATGAATATTTACAAAAATATAAGTTGCCCAGGTTAAATAAAGAAGAGATTAAATACCTGAACAACCCTATCTCAGAAAAAGAAGTTCAACAAGCCATTAGTGAACTCCCTAAAAAACAATCTCCTGGGCCTGATGGATTCACAAGTGAATTCTACCAAACATTTAAGGATCAATTGGTTCCAATCCTATATAAACTCTTTGGAAAAATAGGGAAAGATGGAACACTGCCTAACTTTTTATATGAAACCAATATGGTACTGTTACCTAAACCAGGAAGAGTTAAAATAGAGAAAGAAAATTATAGACCTATTTCCCTGATGAATATAGATGCAAAAACTCTAAATAAAATCTTAGCAAAACGACTACAACAAGTCATCACTAGGATAATACATTATGATCAAGTAGGATTTATTCCAGGAATGCAGGGTTAGTTCAATATTAGGAAAACTGTTAGTATGCTCAATTATATCAATAACAAAACTATCAGAAACCATATGATCTTGTCAATAGATGCTGAAAAAGCTTTTGACAAAATACAGCATCCATTCCTATTAAAAACACTAGAGAGTGTAGGAATAAATGGACTGTTCCTTAATATAATTAGCAGTATCTATCTGAAACCATCAACAAGCATTATACTCAATGGGGAGAGGCTAGAGGCATTCCCAATAACACCAGGGGTTAAACAAGGGTGCTCATTATCACCACTACTATTCAATATTGTATTAGAAATGTTAGCATCAGGAATTAGAGAAGAAAAAGAAATTAAAGGAATTAGAATTGGGAAGGAAGAGACAAAACTCTCACTATTTGCAGATGACATGATGGTCTACCTAGAGAATCCCAAAAATCATCTAAAAACTACTGGAAACTATTAGCAATTTTAGCAAAGTTGCAGGTTATAAAATAAACCCCCATAAATCCACATCTTTGCTACATATGAATAGCAAGAAACAGCAGGAAGAGCTAGAAAGAGAAATTCCATTCAAAGTAACCTCAGACAATGTAAAATACTTGGGAGTCTATTTGCCAAGACAGACTCAAAATCTTTTTGAAAACAATCATAAAACACTTCTCACACAAATTAAATCAGATTTAAATAACTGGGCAAATATCAACTGTCATGGATAGGGAGAGCTAATATAATAAAAATGACAATTCTACCCAAACTAAACTATCTGCTTAGTGCCCTACCAATCAAAATTCCAAAAAAATTACTTTAATGAGCTAGAAAAAATTGTAAGTGAATTCATATGGAAAAATAAAAAGTCAAGAATTGCCAGGAGCATAATGAAAAAAAAAATGCAAATGGCTTAGCACTACCCGATCTAAAATTATATTATAAAGCATCAGTCATCAAAACTGTTTGGTATTGGCTAAGAAATAGAGTGGTGGACCAGTGGAATAGACTAGGTGTAAAAGCAGGAGAGGATTATAGTAATCTGCTGTTTGATAAACCCAAAGAGTCAGGCCATTGGGATAAAACCTCCCTCTTTGATAAAAACTGCTGGGATAATTGGAAGTTATTATGGAAGAACCTTAGATTAGATCAACACCTCACACCCTTTACCAAGATAAGATCCAAATGGTTACAGGACATAGACATAAAAAACAATACTATAAGCAAATTAGAAGATCAAGGACTAGTCTACCTGTCAGATCTATGGAAAGGGGAACAGTTTATGACTAAGGAAGAGCTGGAGAACATCACTAAAAACCAACTAGATGATTTCGATTACATTAAGTTAAAAAGTTGTTGCATAGAGAAATTCATTGTAATCAAGATCAAAAGAAATGTAGTAAATTGGGAAACAATCTTTACAACTAATGATACTGACAAAGGACTCATTTCTAAAATATACAGAGAACTGAGTCATATTTTTAAAACAAAAAGCCATTCCCCAATTGACAAATGGTCAAAGGATATTCAAAGGCAATTTACAGATGAGGAGATCAAAGCAATCCATAGCCATATGAAAAAATGCTCTAAATCATTAATTATTAGAGAAATGCAAATTAAAGCGACACTGAGGTACCACCTGGCCAGTATGACCAGGAAGGATAATGATCATTGTTGGAAAGGATGTGGGAAATCTGGGACACTATTACACTGTTGGTGGATCTGTGAACTCATCCAACCCTTCTGGAGAGCTATTTGGAACTATGCCCAAAGGGCAACAAAAATGTGCATACCCTTTGACCCAGAAATACCACTACTGGGTCTATACCCTGAAGAGATGAGGAAAATGGGTAAAAACATTACTTGTACAAAAATATTTATAGCAGCCCTGTTTGTGGTGGCAAAGAATTGGAAATCCAGTAAATGTCCTTCAATTGGGGAATGGTTTAACAAACTGTGGTATATGTATGTCATGGAACACTATTGTTCTATTAGAAACCAGGAGTGATGGGATTTCAGGGAAACCTGGAGGGATTTGCATGAACTGATGCTGAGTGAGATGAGCAGAATCAGAAAAACACTGTACACCCTAACAGCAACATGGGAGTAATGTTCAACCTTGAAGGACTTGCTCATTCCATCAGCACAACAATTGGGAACAATTTTTGGCTATCTGGAAAGGAGAGTCCCATCTGTATCCAGATAAGGAGCTGTGGAGTTTGAACAAAGTACAAGGACTATTCCCTTTAATTTGAAACAAAAAAAACCCAGATGTCTTATGGTTTGATCTGGTTACCTCTGAGAATTCTGTTCTCTTTAAGGATATGATTTTTCTCTCATCACACCCAATTATTTGGATCGAGGTACAACATGGAAACAAAGTAAAGACTGACAGAGTGCTATCTGTGGGGTGGGGTGGGGGGAGGGGAGCAAGATTGGGGGAAAACTGTAAAACTCAATATCTTTAATAAAAATTTCAAAAAAATTTCAGCCTCTATTGATGCAGTCATATAATTTTTGATAGGTTTGTTATTGATATAATTCATTATGCTAACAGTTTTCCTAATATTGATCCAACCCTACATTCCTGGGATAAATCCTCATTAGTCATAGAGTACTATACTAATGATAACTTTCAGTTATCAATTTCCTAGCATTTTATTTAAGATTTTTGCATTTATATTCATCGGAGATAGGTTTATAATTTTATTTCTCTGTTTTGATTCTTCTTGGTTTAGCTATCAGTACCATATTTGTGTCATGGGAAAAGTTAGTCAGAGCTCCATCTTCACAGATTTTTCCAAAGAGTTTATACAGAATTCGAATCAATTGTTCCTTCAATGGTTGATAGATTTCATTTGTGAATCCATCTGGCCCAAAGGTTTTTTTTTTTTTTATTGGGGTATTTAATAATGGCTTATTGAATTTCTTTTTTTCTGAAATGGAGTTATTTAGGTATTTAATCATCTCTTCATTTAAACTGGGAAATAAATTTTTTAAATATTCATGCATTTCACTTAGATTTTCAAATTTATTGGTCTAAAGATGGGCAAAATAATCCCAAATTATTACTTTAATTTCTTCCTCATTAGTGCTGAGTTCGCTTTTTTCATTTATTATGCTAAAAATTTCTTTTTCTTTTTTCTTTTTTTAATCAAATTAAACAGAGTTTATAAGTTTTATTTTTTTCAAAAAACCAACTCTTGGTTTTATTTATTAGTTCAATAGTATTCTTATTTTTGATTTTATTAATTTCTTTAATTTTTAGAATTACTAATTTGGTATTTAATTGGGGTATTAAAATTTATCCTTTCTCTAATTATTTTGGTTGCATGGGTAATTAATTGCTTTCCTCTTCCTCTAATTGATTCATGTAATCATTTAAAGACATGATATATCCCCTGACAGCCGCCTTGAGAGTATCCAGAGCTTTTGGTACGCTGTTTTGTTATTTTCAGTATCTAGGATGAAATCATTATTTTTTTCTATAAATTGTTGTTTGATCCAATCATTCTTTAAAATGAAGTTATTTAGTTTCCTATTAGGTTTAGGTCTATCTTTCCCTGCCCAATTACTGCATGTGATTTTTATTGCATTATGATATGAGAAGGTTGTATTAATTGCTTCTGCCTTTCTGCATTTAATCTATAGGTTTTTATGACCTTGTACATCATTCATTTTTGTGTAAGTGCCATGTACTACAGGAAAAAAAAGTATATTCTTTTCTATCCCCAATCAGTTTTCTCCAAAGTTATAACATGCCTAGGTTTTCTAATAATCTATATACCTATTTAACTTGTTTCCTATTTATTTTGTGGTTAGATTTCTCTAAATCTAAGAGTGGGAGGTTGAGGTATCCAACCAGTAAAATTTTGTGCTCTTTGTCTTCCTGTAACTCATTGAACTTCTTTAAGAGTTTGGTTGCTATACCACTTGGTGCATACATATTTAGTATTGAAATTGCTTCATTGTATATTGCACCATGTAGAAGCATATAATTTCATTCCTTATCTCTTTTAATGAGATCTATTTTTGCAGCTGTTTTGTCTGAGGTAAGAATTGTTACCCCTGCTTTTTTCACTTCAGTTGAAGCAAAATATATTGTGCTCCAACCTTTTAACTTTACTCTATTCACATCTTTCTGCTTCAAATGAGTTTTTCTTAAGGAGCATACTGTAGTATTCTGTTTTTTAATCCACACTACTTTTAACTTATATTTTATGGGAAAGCTCATCCCATTCACATTCAAAGTTACAGTTACTAACTCTTTATAGCCCTCCATAGTATTTTCCCTCTATTTTATTTTCCTCCTTTTTTTAACTTTATTTATATTGCCTAGTATTTTGATTCTGAATACCATAGCCTTCAGTGTTTGCCCTTTACAGCCTACCCCCTCCACTTTCTTTCCCCTTCCTCTTTTCCCCTTCTTATTTCCCTTCCTTCTGTTATTTACTCTTTTATTCCCCCACCCTCTTTCTCTTTTTAATATTTGAAAGGTAAGATAAGTTTCTTTACCAAGTGTATGTATGTTAACTTTAAGCCAAATCTGATGAGATGAAGATTCAGGTGGTTCTTACTTCCTCCTTTCTTCCCCTCTATTGCAATAGGTCCTTTGTGCCTCTTTATATAATGTGATTTACCCCATTCAATCTCCTCCTTCCTCTTGTCTCTTTAGTGTCTCCCATTTTAAGGAGATATTGTTTTTAAATCATTCTATTGGAATCAAGGTTAAGTCATGAATTTCCAGTATTTCTGCCTAAGTTTATTCTTTCTAATAGAGTTACAGTTCTTGAGAGTTATGAGAGTCTTTCTCCCAGGTGGAGATATAGCAGTATCATCTTATTGGATAGCATGTTTTTTTTATTTATCCTTTTTTTTTCACCTTTTTATGTGTCTCTTGAGTCTCTTGTTTCAAGTCAAATTTTCTATATAGCTTTGTTCTTTTCATCAGGAAATGTTGGAAGCCTCCTATTTCATTAAATGTCCATCTTTGCTCCTTTAAAAGAAGGCTCAATTTTGCTGCATAGTAAGGTAGCATTCCAAGTTCCCTCACTCTTTGGAATATCTCATTTCAGTCCCTTCTACCCCTTAATGTTGATGCAGCCAAGACCTGTGTAATCCTTACTGTGGTTCCATGATATCTAAATTGTGTCTTTCTGACTGCTTTCAGGACTTTCTCTTTTATCTGGTTCTGAAATTTTCCCACAATATTACTTGGTGTTTTTATTTTGGGATCCCTTTCAGGAGGGGACAGATATATTCTTTCAATAACTATTTTGCCCTCTGGTTCCAAGTTGTCAAGGTAATTTTTCATTACTAAATCCTGCAATATTAAGTCCAGGCTTTGTTCTCTTCAGTATGCTCAAGGAGACCAGTGATTCTTAAATTGTCTCTTCCAGTTTTTCAAGTGCAGTGGTTTTGCCTATGAGGTATTTTATATTTTCTTCTCTTTTTACAACTCTATTGCATTTGTTTAATAGTTTCTTGATGACTCATGAAGTCATTACTTTCTAACGTTACCATTCTTTTTTTTAAAGAATAATTTTCTTTTACTTAGCCGTGTGTCCTTGGGCAAGCCACTTAACCCCACTGCCTTGAAAAAAATCTAAAAAAAAAGAATAATTTTCTTCATTTACCTTTTGCAACTCCTTTTCCAGTTGGTCAATTCTCTTTCTGAAGGAGTTTTCCATTTGTCCAATTGAGGTTTTAAGAGATTATTTTCTTTTTTGCATTTGTCCAATTTTATTTTCCAAGAATTTGTTTTCTTGTTGCAAGATGTTAATTTTCTCTCATGTTTCTTCTCCCAAATTTTCCACTTAATTTTTAAACTCCTTCCTGATTTCTTCAAGGAAGTCTTTCTGGGCTGGAGACCAAATCATATTCTCTTCAGAAGTTCTAAATCTCTCTCTGTTAGGGTATTTAACTTCTAAGTAGCTTTCCATGGAACCCCTCCCCCTTTTCTCTGGCCTTTCTTCATTTTCCTAAAATATTGTGTTAGGAGAGGGACTGGTTCAAAGATGTTTGATTTTGAGATCCCTAGAGGCTTGGCTCACTGGGTTTAGTACCTTGAATTGGGTTGGCTAGTAGGGAGTGCTGGAGGCTTTGATAACCTGGCTTGGTAGCCCCTATAGAGAGCTGTGACCTTGATTTGAGGTTCTTTCCAGAGGCCTGGAGTAGGTGGAGCTACTGAACAATGTGGGCTGAGCTCTGCAGTAAGAATTTTAATCTTCCTATTCATCTGAGGGAGCTCTGCTGCCCATGCCTGAACCTGGGGGATGGGGGTGGAGTGGAGCCAGCAGTTTCTGTGTTTGTATTGAGAAGAGGCTTTCACCAAAATGGAAGTATGGGATCCGAGGTCCTCCAGAACAACTGAGCTCAGAAGATGGATGTCCAGCCACACTCTGCAACTGTCTGTGCTGGAACTCATCCTCCAGCCCGGACTCCCTCCGACCTCCACTCCCACAGCAAAAAACTCCACAGTCTCAGAAGCTGGATCCCACAGTCAAAGCTAATGTGACTGATCTTAAGTAAGAATGGCTCTCACCATGCCCCCATTAGATCTCTCCTGACTGCCCTCACTCACCCAGGATCCCTGGAGACAGACTTGATGTAGATGTTCTAATCCTAGTTTCGCTTTCTAAGTTTTTTTGATTGAATTTCTATTAAGAGGTTTATTTCACATTATACATGAGGGAAGAACAGGAGACCTTAGCACAGTGCCTGTCTTCTCTGCGGCATCTTGACTAGAAGTTTAAACTAAATAATTTTAAACAATGAGTGGATCAACAACAAATCAAAGAAATAATTAATAATTTTTTCCCAATAAAAGCATAACTGAGACATCCTACCAAAATTGATGAGATACATTGAAAGCTATTTTTTGAGTAAATTTTATTTCTCAAAATGATTATATGATATATAAATAAAAGAGAGAAAGAGATCAATAAATTGAGTCTGCAACTACAAAACCTAGAAAAAGAACAAATTAAAGATCTGACTTAAGTCTCAAATTAGAAAGACTGAAAATCAAAATGGAGATTAATAAAAATGACAACAAGAAAGCCATTAACCTAATAAATAAGTTAGAGTTATTTCTATGGAAAAAAGAATAAAATGAATAATTCTTTAGTTAGTCTGATTAAAAAAGAGAAAGAAAAAATTCAAATTACCAGTTTCAAAAATGTAAAGAGTGAACTCATCATCAGTGAGGAGGAAATTAAAGTGATAATTTGGAAATATTTTGCTCAAGTGTATACCAATAAATTTGATAATCTAAATCAAATGGATGAATATTCACAAAAATATAAACTGTCTAATTTAACAGAAGTGGACATAAAATACTTAAATAGCCCCATTTCAGAAAAAGAAATTGAAGAAAACATCAAGAAATTCACTAAGAAGAAATCTCCAGGTTCACATGGATTTAGGAATGAATTCTACCAAACATTTAATGAACACTGAATTCCAATTCTATATAAACTATTTAAAAAGTAGGAAGGGATCTGCAAAATTCCTTTTATGAAATATAAATCAGGAGCAACAAAAACAGAAAAGGATCGATCTCCTTGATGAACATCATTTCAAAAATTTTTAATTAAATTTTTAGTAAGGAGGTTAGAACTAGCTATTCCTAGGATAATATACTATGATCAGGTTGCATTTGTACCAGGTTGACAGGGATGGTTCAATATTAGGAAATGATTCAATATAATTAATGATTAACAAATCATAGGATAATCTTAAGAGATCATGAAAAACCTTTAACACAATAGAACATCCATTCCAGTTAAAAATACTAGAGTATAGGAATAAGTGGAGTTTTCCTTAACATAATAAGAATTATCTATATAAAACCATCAACAAATATTATAAGTTTTGAGGATAACATAAGATCAATAAGATCAGGAGTGAAACAAGAATGCCCATTATTCCCTTTACCACTCAATGTAGTATTGGAAATATTAGCTTTAACAATAGGAGAAGAAAAAAAATGAAGGAATTAGAATTGTCAATGAAAAGGCAAGACTTCCACTTTTTGAAGATAATATGAAGTTAACTTAGAGAACCTGAGGAAATCAATCAAAATCTACTTGAAACAATTAACAAATTCAACAAAGAGGAAGGATATAAAATAAATATATTTCTATATATTTCTGCATTTCTTTAAAAGCACAACAAAGCCCAAGAGAGAGAGATAGAAAGAGAAATTCCATTTAAAGTAACTTCAGACAATCTATCCCCCGAGCCAAACCTAGAAACTTTATGAACACAATTACAAAGCACTTTACACATAAAGAAAATCTAAACAACCAGAAAAATGTCAATTACATGATTAAGTCAAGTTAATCTAATAAAAATGCCCATTCAGTCCAAATTAAATTACTTATTCAGTACCATAACAATTAAACTATGAAATAACTATTATACTGAGATAGAAAAAATAATAATAAAATTTATCTGGAGCAACAAAAATCAAGAATATCAAGGGAACTGGTGGGGGGGAAATGTAAAGGGAGATGACCTTGCTCTACCAGATTTAAAACTATTCTAAAAAAGAAGTAGTCATAAAAACTGCTTGATACTGTTTAAGAAATATAGTAAAGGATCATTGAATTAGGGTAGCTTTGAAAGAAACATTAGTAAATAACTACAGAAATCTACTATTTGAGAAACTCAAAGACATTAGTTTCTGGGATAAGTATTCATTATTTCACAAAATTGTTGGAAAACCTGGAAAATATTGTGGCGAAAACTTGCCATAGACTCACATCTCACTCCCTGTACCAAAATAAAGACAGCATGGGTATAAGATTTAGACATAAAAGGGGATATCATAGATAAATTAAAAGATCAAGAAACACTCTACCTGTCAGCTGTATAAGAAGGGGAGATATTTATGACCAAACAAGAAATAAAATACATTGTTAATAGTTCAATGGATTATATTGACTATATTAAATTAAAAAAATATTCTCATAAAATCAGTGATGCCAAGATTAGAAGTAAAACAGAAAGCTGAGAAACAATTTTCAGTTAGGGGTTCTGATAAAGATCTCATTTATAATATTTATAGAGAATTGATTCAAATTAATAATGTTACATATCATACCTCAAATGATAAATGTTCAAAGGATATGAATAGAAAATTTTCAGATGAAGAAATTAAAGCTAGAAATGAAAAAAATGATTCAAATCATTACTGATTAGAAAAGTGCACATTAGGAAGTGCCATCATATGCATCAGATTGGCTAAGATGACAGAAAAGGAAAATGATGTTGGACAGGTTGTGGGAAGATTGGGATATCAATGCACTTTTGGTGCTGCTGTAAACTGATCCAACCATTCTGGAGAGCAATATGGAACTATGCCCAAAGAATAATAAAACTAATAATACACTTTGACTTGGCAATAGCAATTATAGGTCTATATCCATAAGAAATCATAAAAAAATGGAAAAAAGTTCTATATGTTCCAAACTATTCATAAATAGTCTTTTAGTACTGGAAAAGAATTAGAAATTGAAGGGATGCCCATCATTTGGGAAATACTGAGTACTATATTTCTGTAAGAAACCATGAATGGAATGAATCACAGTAACTGAGGCTGAACCAAGAGAATCTTGTACATGTTAGCAATAACACTGAAAACCGATCAACTTTGATTGATGCAGCTCTTTTCAGCAGCTCAAAAAACCAAGACAACTCTGGGAGACCTGGTATGGACAATGCTATCCACATCCAGGTGAAGAAAAAACAAAACACAACCAAGAAAACCTACTAAACTGAATAAACAATGTATAAACTTTTTAAAACATTTCTCTTATGTTTTTCTTTTTCTATCTCATGGTTTTCTTTCATTTCCATTAGTCCTAATTCCTCATATAGAAAATAACTAATCTATGAACCTTTAAAACACAAAGGTTATGTAAAATGTTCACCAGACTGTGATGTAAGCATGGAGGGAGTGGAGTGGTAAAGGAAGGTGGAAGGAAATTATGTAAGTTATAAATATGGATATGCTTGTGGATGAATGTTCAAAAACTTACATTCCATAACATTGGAAAAATAAAATAAATTGGGAAAAATATTTGAAAAATAAAATCCTAAAAATTAGAATTGGATAAATGTAAACTAATGACTCCATGAAACACCAAGATTCCATCAAAGAAAGCTAAAAGATGGAGAATCTAGAAGAAAATATAAAGTATCTCTTTATAAATATTACTGACTTGGAAATAGATCCAAAGAGATAATCTATGAATTATTGGTCTACCTAAAAGTCACAATCAGAAAAAGAGTTTGGACAAAACTTTTCAGGAAATTATTAGGAAAACTTTCCCTAATATTCTATTAGAAGAAAATAAAATAGTTCTTGTAAGAATTCATGAATCACCCACCCTCCAGAAAGAGATCCCCAAATAAAAACAAATAGGAATATTGCATTCCAATTTCAGAATTCTCAGCTAAAGAAGAACATACTGCAAGTAGCCACAAAAGAAGCAATTTAAATATCAAGGAACCAGTGTCGGAATTACACAGGACTTTTCAAGTTCAGCATTAAAGAATCTGAAGACCAGAAATATGATATTCTGGAGGGAAATATATCTTGGATTACAACAAATAATCAGGTACCTTGCAAAATTCAGCACATTCTTTTAGGGGAAAGATAGACCTTCAACAAAATAGAGGACTTTCATCTTATCTGATTAGGAAAAAACAGAACTGAAAAGAAAATTTGATCTTCAAATAAAGGACTCATGAGATGCATAAAAAGGGAAATAATAAAAAAAATGCTAGCCAAAAAGACTAAACTGTTTATAACCCCACACAGAAAGACAATACTTATAAACTCTTTAAAATTGCATTTCTCATAGGACAGTTGAAAGGATCATTCTTACACAGAGAATGTGGATATAAATTGTTTGTGATGTGGTGATACTTATAACACTTGAGAACACAATGGGCCAGAATGGTGGGTGTGAAGTCATTGTGGTGTGTAGATGCTTATAACCATAGGGAATTTTTAGGGCAATTGACCGTAGAATAGGA
This sequence comes from Macrotis lagotis, assembly GCF_037893015.1. Classification (NCBI taxonomy): domain Eukaryota; kingdom Metazoa; phylum Chordata; class Mammalia; order Peramelemorphia; family Peramelidae; genus Macrotis; species Macrotis lagotis. Next base: position 181,111,359 of record NC_133659.1, on the reverse strand, counting down.
ATTCTATTAGGACAGTTGAAAAGAGTATACTTAGAAAGAGAGTATGGGTAGAAGACAGATATTAAATAACTAAAATATGAAAAAAGAATCATAATGTAGAAGGAGGTGGAAGCTTAACAGGATACATAATACAACATGAAAAGACCCAAAATACCTATTATAGCAGAAGGGAACAAACATTCAACAGATTTTGTTCAAAGAGAGAATGACATATATTCCACCCTACAAGGAAGTAGGAGGGGAAAGGGGAAAGAAAGGGGAAGAAGGGGCTGACAAAAGGGAGGGAAAGGGGTGGTGAAAAGGAAAAGGAAAAAGGGAGGGGGCTGATAGAATGGAGAGCAGGTTGAGGAAGGCAGCAGTCAAAAGAAAACTATTGGTGAAGAGAGGTAAGGCAGAAAGAAAGAAAAGTACAAACAGGGGGAAGTTAGGATGAAGGAAAATAAAGAATTAACAATGATAATTGTACATTTGAAGGGATGTAGTCTCCCATAAAATGGAGGTGGATAGCAATGTGGAATAAAAAAAGAATCATATATACTTTGTTTACAAGAAATGCATTTGAAGGAGACTGATACACATAGGGTTACAATAAACGACTGGAGCAAAATACGTTATATTTGCTCAAATAAAACAAACAGAGGTAGCAATCCAAATCTCAGACAAAGAAATATAATAAAACAGGTCCAACTAAAAGAGATAAGGAAGGAAATGATATCTTCCTAATAGGAACCATAGGCAATGAAGTAATATAAATATTAAACATGGAAGCACCAAATGTTATAGCATCCAAATTCTTAAAGGAGAAGCTAAATGAGTTCCAGGAAGATATAGACAGAAAAACTATATTAGTGGATGAATTTGAACTTCTCTCCCCCAGAATTAGATAAATCTAACCACAGAACAAACAAGAAGGAAGTTAAGAAGGTCAATAGAATTTAGAAACTTTAGAATAATATTGAATGGGGATAGAAAGAAATATATTTTCTTCTCTGCAGTACATAGCACTTATACAAAAAATTATCATATATTAAGGCATAAAAACCTCACAACAAAATACAGAAAAGCAGAAATGTTAAATTCATCCTTTTCAGTTCATGATGAAAAAAAGTTCATGTTATAAAGATCATGGAATGAAAAACTAAAAACTTAATTGCAATCCATCAATCTAATTCTAAAGAATGAGTAGATCAAACAACAAATTGTAGGCATAATCAACAATTTCAACAATGATAATGATAAGAAATCATACTGAAACAGTATGGGGACATCATTTAAAACAGTAAAAGCAGTTATTAGCAGGAATTTAATAACTGTAAAGCTTATTTGAATAAAATGAATACCAGAAAAATATATCAATGAACTGAGCATTCAAGTAAAAGAGCTAGAAAAAGAATAAATCAGAAGTCCTCAATTAAATATCAAATTAGAAATTCTTTAAATCAAAGAAGAAATTAATAAAATTTAAAGTAAGAAAGCTATTGAACAAATAAATAAAACTGACATCTGGTTTCATGAAAAAACACAATAAAATAGATAGACTTTTGAATAATTTGATTTTATAAAAGAAACCAAATTATCGGTATCAAAAATGGAAAGGATGAACTCATCACCAATGAATAGTTAATTGCAGTAATATTTCTGAGCTATTTTCCCAACTGAATGCCAATAAATAACAATAAAAGTGAATGAATTCATATCTACAATATAAATCATGCAGATTAACAGAACAGAAAATAAAATACTCAAAAAAATCTTATTTTAGAAAAACTACCCCAAAAAAACCATCAAAGAATTGCCTAAGAAAAAATCTCCACGACTTACAAGTGAATTCTAGCAGACATTTAAAGAACAATTAATTCCATTTTGGGGGATTTTTTTTTATAAATTCCTTTATATCAAAGTGATACTGATATCTAAACTAGGAAAAGTCAAAACAGAAAAATAAAATATTGATTGATATGATGGTTTATTTAGAGAATTTGAAACATCAACTAAAATATTGCTTGAAACAGTTAAGAACTTTAGCAATGTTTTAGAATACAAAATAAGCCACATAACTGATGAGAATTTCTAGATATAACCATCAAAGCCCTACAGTAGAGATAGAATTTAGTCCAGTTACATAATCTCAGAGCTCTAGACAACTCTCTAAGACTTTTTAAATTGCACAAAAGACGAAAAACTTCATTGACAGATGTTTCCTCATTTGGGACTTCTCTGTTCCCTCTTTAGTTCCTGATTCTATTGTGTATATTTTAAATAAATGTATCTATATTCATATGATTTCCCCCAATAAAATATAAGATCCTGGAGGGAAACTGATTTATTATTATCTTCATATCTTGAGGGCCTACTACAGTGCCTTGCATTAGGGATAGGCTAAGGATATTAATAATAGCTAATAATCATATAACATTTTGGATAACTTGGTGACTGAGGGGATAGAGTTAAGCCTGAAGACAGAAAGACTCATCTTCTGAGTTCAAATCTATCTCTGACACTTATTCATTGCGTGATCCTAGATAATTCACTTAAACTCCACTTACTTTAGTTTCCTTACCTGTAAAATGTGTTGGAGGAAGAAATAAATCACCACGGTATCTTTTCCAAGTCAACCCCAAATGCAGTCATGAAGAGTTGGACATGACTGAAATGACTGAAAAACAGCATATAGAATTTTAAAGTTTAGAAGGTGCTTTATATATACTAATCTCTCTTGATCTTCACAAAAGCCCTGGGAGATAACTACTATTATCATATTCATTTTTACAGATGAGCAAACTGAGGAAGAAATTAAGTGACTTGCCCAAGGTCACAGAGATAATAAGTGTTTGATCCAAGTTTTAAATTTCCTGACTCCAAGTAGTATTCTTATCCAGGATAAGGATAAGGGCCTAGGATAAGGACAGAGCCTGTAATTTAACACATAGGAAATGCTCATTTTAGAAAACTCAATAGTTTTTCATTTATGTCTGACTCTTCATGACCCAATTTGGGATTTTCTTAGCAGATACTAAAATGGTTTTTCATTTCCTTCTTCGATTTATTTTACAGATGAGGAAACTGAGACAAACAGCATTAAGTGACTTGTCCATTTCCATAACTAATAAATGTTTGAGGTCAGATTTGAACTCAGGAAGCTGAGTCTTTTAACTGTAATGTAACTGTAACACTTAGCATTTGAGGAAACGTCTTATGTCAATTGAAGTTGGCAACTTAAAGTTACAGAGAATGGCCTAGAACAGAGGTACCAAACACATAGAGCATAGCTACCAAAGTCATACCAAGTGCAGTCTGAACCAGGTTGAAATGTAATGAGAAAATATTTGTCTAGCTAAATAAAACTGAAAAAAAAAGATAGACAATCATCAATTTTAAAACAAAAAATAGACCACAGGGATTTTTATTTATAGATCAGTGGCTTTATTTCTTTTTTCTAATTTTTAAAAAATATATTTATTGATTTTTCCAATTATATTTAAAGATAATATTCAACGTTCCTTTTTTTAATTGCTAAGAGGAAAACAAGTTTATTCTACAATAGAATATTAAAGGAATAAAAATCCAGTCAAATGTGATTAGGAGATTTTAAACAAGAAAAAAGATCGCTCTCTTGACCAGTAAATATTATATACAAACTACATATGTATTAAAAATATATATTTATATTATGTAAGTACATATAGTCTAAATAATCTCAAAATATATTTCTTTCATTTCTGATTCAAATTACAATTGTCAGAGCAATACAGTGCAAATGAAAACTGCAACAAGGACATATGCCTCTGAAGATTGGGGGTATTGTGGTAAACCCGTGTGATGTAGAACCAAAATATATCCTAAGTGTAATTAACAAGATCCAGGTCAGTCTAGAACACCTTAGACAATGATCATGAAAACTGATTTAAAGTACTTTAACATGTACACAAACTTGTCTAGAAGTGGCTTACACTTTGACATCTGTTATAAGTTTACCGGTTAACTAAAGAAATGATGCAGACATTTGAATTCAGTGCTTATGGGTATACTCACAGAATTAGACCAAAAGGATTTGTAAAATTAAAATTAAATCAATACATCTAGGATGTCAAAGTTAGGAATGGAAATTGTATATATATATATATATATATATGTATATATATATATATATATATGTATATATATATATATATATATATATATATATATACATATATATATATATATACACACACATACATATTTCTGTATTTAGGGATTATAGAGTCACAAAATGCAACCTTAAAAAATGAAAGAAAATAAAAGAGAAAGAAATGGATAAGTACACTGAACTAGATGTAGAATGTTTTCATGAACTTCTCCACAAATTCCAAAAAACATTATGAAATAATCTTACTAGGGAAAAAAGTATACCCGAAGTCATCACCCTACATCAACATTGTGAACTTAGAAGTGAAAAACAATGCCTTACCTACTCAGACTACTGATCTAAGATGTTCTATCTCTAAATCAGTTTACTGGAAAAAATATAAAAGCAAAACCAAAACTTGAACTTTTGCTCACTTGAAAAATTCTTTTCTCTACATTTAACCGGATTTACATTTAAAAAGGAAAATTGTGATACTGAATTGTGATACTTCAGGGCTATCACTGGAAATAAAGGAAATCCCTAACTTCCCTCACCACCTTCCACTCAATTTGACCCAAGAGAAAGTATTGAAGGTCTTTTGTTGATCTTCTGTTGTCCCCTAAATATGAATAAGCCATGACACAATGTTGATCAGTAAAAAAGAGGGTTTCTTGAGAACTTTCAGGTTCACCATTCATTTTTATAACGTTTTCCCCCTTCCACACTTCCCTAGCTGCAATCTGGAATAGCAAAAAACTGATATAGTTTATACATGTGTAATAATGTCACGTATGTTTCCATATTAGTTGTACTGTGAATGAAGAATCATAACAAAAAAGGAAAAACTGCACAAATACTAAAACAAAAGTCAAAATTAATTATATGAAAAATAATATACTTTGCTTTGCATTCAGATTCCATAATTCTTTCACTGGATATAGCTGGCATGTTTCATCACATATCTTTTAAAATTGTCTTTGATTATTATATCACAGAGAAGAGTTAAGTTTATTATGGTTGAACATCACATAAAGTTGCTATTAGTGTGAACATTGCTCTTCTTGTTGTGCTCATTTCACTTAGCATCAGTTCATACAAGTCTTTCCAGGTTTTTTCTGAAATCTTCCTGTTCACAATTTTTTACAAAATAATATAATAATATTCCTTTATGTTCATGTGACGCAATTGTTCAGGCATCTCTAAGTGATGGGCATAGCCTCAATTTCCAGTTCTTTACCACCACCAAAAGACATGTTATGAATATTCTTTTACATGTGGGTCTTTTCCTTTTGTTTATGATTTATTTGGCATATAGACCTAGTAGTGCTAAATCAAAGGGTATGCACAGTTTTAATGCCCTTTTAACATAGTTCCAAATTACTCTCAAGAATGGTTGGATCAGGGAACAAATTAGTAGCCCCATTTGTATTTGAATTACTATTTGAATTTGATGTCACTGCTTTGAGAGAATGGTTAAGTAAGGGAGTTGCACAGCTGCTATCTGCCAGTCTTCCTGACTTTGAGAAGAGCTGTCTATGAATCCTTCTTAGATTAGCACATAGTAAGAAGTTAATGAATTTTAGAAGGGTAGAATTGAATTGAATGGGATAATTTCTTCAGTGATATAGACAGAAGTAGATTCCATTGTGCTTACTGTTTGTCCATTTAAAAAAAAGTTTGGAGGAGCAAAACACTACTTCCAAAGAACTTGTTAGTCTCTTTATAGGTCAAATTTACAATTTCCTTTTAAATATTTAACTGAGATGATTTTATTCCATGATCTTAGTGTATTAATATCAAGCAAGAAAATAAATAATTTGAATATTCATGAAAATTTTACATATTATCATGAAAAAATGGAACCATAAGAGGAATATCTCAAAGATATATTCCCTATAGATATTGTGGACGCCTATGTTCTATGAGAAATAATTTGCAATAATCAGAGCTAACTAGTTATAGAATCGGCTCCATCAAGAGGTACTCAATTCTCCATTATTGGAAACAATAACAACAATAATAATAATAAGAATAAGAATAAGAATAAGAATAAGAATAATGACAACACCTAGCCATTATATAGGATTTGTAGGTTTGTGAAATATTATTCATATTTCATTTTATTTGATTTCCACAGAAATCTTGTAATATTTGAGCACACTGCCTGGTCACTCAAATAGAATTTTGCTGTTTGATGGATGATTGAATTGTTGGATTATTGAAAGGCTAATTTGTAAAGGTTTCTGTATCAGGTTGTAGATTGTACTGAATGATCTTTAGGGTCTAAAGTTCATGATTCTTTTCTTGAAAAAAGGAATCCACAGAACCACCCACTTAGAAAAACATAACTGTATAGACATTTTCCAGTAATGCTTAGACAATGGAAAAATTTGTGATAGAAAATCGTGTTTATATCAAGGAGATATGTTGGGTCAAGAAAGACCTTATAGTATCTCCATTTTAGAAGGTCTTATTTTCATCCTAAATGGAACAAAATTCTACTGGTTCAAGCTGAGTAAAGAATGAATATTGATAGTACTCTTGTAGAGAATAATGCTATTTTCTGCCAACTCACAGGAAAGAAATCATCACATGACCTCACCCATGGTTTCCCTTCTATTTGATGCTGCTCCCTGAATTTATTCCTATTTCTTGTGATTTGCATTATGTTTTCTTACTTTCCTCTTTGGATCTGATACCTTCATGGATTTCCTACTTTGACTTCAGAACTATTTAGAAGTTTGCTTTTTTGAACTGTGGAAGGGGTATAGCAAATTCCCATCTTCTCCCAAAGTAGATTGAGCCTCATCCAACATATTAATACACTAATTTCTAGGCCTAACCTGTTACTTATATTAATAACAACACTGAACCTCCTCAAATAATTGTAGATATAACTCACCAGGACTAAAATTGATATAATTAATTTCTGTGGATATAATCTTATATTAGGAAATTTAGATTATGAAGCATGAACCTGAGTGATATTAATTTGTATTATTTGTTTTTTGTCTTTCTAGTATCAAATACAATGAATTAACCACTTAAGAAGGTACTTAAAATATGTAGAATTTTTATAATATAATATAATGGAAATGTTTGTTTCATTCTATAAATTAAAAAGAAAAAAGAAAAATTTAAGAAGAAAATGAAAACCATATTAATGATATGTCTATAAAGAAACTGGTGAGGAGATCTGGATTTAAGTTTTTACTGTCACTGACTGGTTGTGTGTAAATCACTACCTCTATGCACCTTTAACTTTTTCTTGGGTAAAATGTGGGAATCAAACCAAATATTCTCCAAGGTCTCTGTTAAATCTATAGTTCTTTACCTCTGAACTTAATGTTTAGCATGAAACATTAACTCTTTTTTTTTAGGTTTTTGCAAGGCAAATGGGGTTAAGTGGCTTGCCCAAGGCCACACAGCTAGGTAATTATTAAGTGTCTGAGACTGGATTTAAACCCAGGTACTCCTGACTCCAAGGCCGGTGCTTTATCCACTATGCCACCTAGCTGCCCCAGAATAACTCTTTAATATGAGAACATTTCATTTGGATATGAAAATTAAAGTAGTTTTCATGGCAATGTATAGTATGAGAAGTAAGTCCAGGTGGTTCTTTCAGGTGGTTAAGGTCTTCTTTATGCCAGATAATTTTGGAGACAATTGGTTTCCTCTTATTACATTTTAACTGCCAGCTATACAAAATCTTGCTGACATCTCAAAATCACTATGAGAGGCAATGTAGTATAATGAAGGAAAATACTCTCATGGTAGAATGTTATCTGGATTGTCTCCTTGTTTGTGGCTAACATTGAATCATCTCCATGAAGTCACTTTCTAATACCTCTGAAATTTCATGGTCCAAAATAAAACCAATCATTTTCTTCTCTCATCTCCTTATCAATCATTTGTTAAAGATGCCATTCTTCTCTCAGGGAGGCATCCATTATAGAGGAATGAACATCATCTTTGGAAGCCTTCTCTCTTTCACTCCCCAAATCCAATTAAAAAGCATGCTCTATTGGTTCCACTTTACAATAATTTTTAGTGCAACCTTTCCATTCTTACTGTCATCTTTCTAATGGTCACTTACTAAACCTTTTGTCTATTGCAAAAAATCTCTTAACTATTTTTTGTCTTCAATTTTTTAATTACTTCCATCTGTTTAACAGATAAATATTGAGAGTAGACTTCTTGAATAACTACTGCATCATGTCCTTTATCAAAAATCTTGACAGAGGTGGCTAGGTGGCACAGTGGATAGAACACCAACCCTAGAGTCAGGAGTACCTGATTTCAAATCCGGCCTCAGACAATTAATAATTACCTAGCTGTGTGGCCTTGGGCAAGCCACTTAATCCCATTGAAAATCTAAAAAGAAGTCTTTATTGACTTCTGAGTTAGATAATAATTTCTTAACTTGATATTCAAGATATTCTGTAATACGGAGCTAATGTATTTTTCTAATTTCATTCTTCATTTAATATTTATTTTGACCTATAATGATTATTCAACATCCCAGAATTGTCTTCACCATACATCTGAATTTATCACTTCTCTACTCAATAAATTCCAGTGTTTCATTGATGTCTATAAGATTGAATATAATTTCTGCTAACTGGTATTTAACTTCATAACCAAGTCCCAAATAATATTTATTTTTATTGATATTTATTTTTACAAATACATGTTATGAAAGTTTTTCAACATTCATCCATAGGCACATGTATATTTTTAAGTTACAAAATTTCCTTCTACCCTCGCTTCCCATCCTCCTCTCCTCAGTGGCAGTCAGGTTAAAATTGTACATATATATTTGTGGTAAACATGTTTACAGATTAGTCACTTTCAGTGTGAGGAATTAGGATTAAGGGAAAGAGATAACTAAGAGATTTTTTTAAATAAAATGTTCATCAGACTCTGAAGGGTTTATTTTAAATTTTATTTTGTTTTGTTTTCTTTTGTTTTCCCTCAAGTTGGGAATAACATTGTCCATAACTGGTATGATATGATTGTTCTAGCTCTCTGAACTGCTGAGAGCTGAGAGGGGATGCTTCAAATATTTAGATAATTACTTTAAATTATTCGTTTTCTTAGTTCTCTGTTCCAACAAACTGATGTTCATCTTCCTCATATGAAAGTCTATCTCTTATCTGTCTTCACCTTGACTAAATTGTTTCTTCATCTTTAATACTTTCAATAACATATTTTCTTCAAAGCTCAGGGTTCAGTTCCTGTGACAATTTCCACATAAAACCTTTTCTGACTGCTACAGTAACTAGGGTTTCTTCCCAAATTACCTTGCATTTATTTTGTATGTGAGTTTTGTTGTAAGCATCTGGATTGAGACATGACACCATGACTGCCTTTCTTCCTCCCCACCTCCCTTCCCCTCCACAACTGAAGGTCAGTAAGGTCTCCAGACTCTGGCAGGCTATATGATTATAGCTCTTTCCTTAAGGGGAAGTGCTATTTTTTAGTTGTTTTTGTCTTCAGTCTCCATTCTACTGTGCTCTTTTCAATATAAACTCCTAGTGACTTGTTTCATTTAATTGCAGCAGAAGAAATTGGATAGCATTCCTTTCCTTTCTAGCTTTGTAGTTTATAAAATATTGTAATTAATTGCCTTTGAAAGTTTAATAGGATTGAATTATAAATCCATCTGGTCCCTGGTTCCTCTTCCCTTTTATAACTTGTTCAATTTCTTTTTTTCTGAAAGTGCGTTATTTAACCTCTCCATTGCTTTTTTTTTGTGAATATGGGAAATTCATATTTTTGTAAATATCCATATCATTAAGTTTCATTTTTACTGGCATGCAAATTGGGAAATTATTCTCTAATAATTTCTTTTATTTCTTTGTCAGTTATTCATTTTGCATGCTGGCATTTTGTCTCTTTTTAAAAAATTAGCTGACTCATTTTGCTGTTGTTTTCCTATAAAAATTTCTTGATAACTTTTTAATTAATTCAAGAGTTTTCATTCCAATTTTATTAAAATATTTTTTTTATTTTTCTTAATTTGCATTTTGGTCTTTATTCAGGATTTTTGATTTATTATTAGCCTTTTTGTTTAGCTTTTTAGTTTCATGTCCAATTTCTTGATGTCTGATTTCTTTTGTTAATGAAAGTGTTTAGAGATTTAAACTTTCCCCAAATCTGTGCTTTGACTGTATCCCCCAAATCTACTATCTTATCACATTGTTGTAATTAATTTTAAAGAAATTATATATTGTTGCTGTGACTTTTTTGACATTCTTAATGATTAAGTTGCCTAGCATCTATCAATATTTTAAATTAATTTATTCTTTTCATTCATATGCACAAGCATACCGAAAGTTACAAAATTTCCCTGAATCCTCCCTTCCCACCCCGCCTCTCCAGAGCTTTCTGGTTGAATGATAGGGGCAGAACCTTAGCAGCAGTCTACTCTTGCTCAATTCAAAAACCAAGTCAGGACCTTACAGAGCTTCAGACCAGTGGATAAGCAATGAGAATTTGACCTGGATACAAAGTAACACTGAAAACTTTTCACTGAGATCCTAGAATATCACATATTCAATACCCCAAGACATAAAAATAAGATCAGCTCAGACCTTCCTCTCAGACATGCTAAAGAGCCATAACTAATCTCTTTTTTCTTTTTTCTTTTATTTATTTATTTTCATTCATTTTTATATGCATATTTCCAAGTTACAAAGTTTCCCTCTGCCCTCCCTTCCTGGGATCCTCCTCCCTGCAATAGGGAAGAGTCAGGTTAGCATTTTACATATATATTTTGATACACAAGTTTAGAATTTGGTAATTTTTGGCATGAGGAATTAGGATTAAGGGAAATAGATACATAAAAGACAATTTTTAGAACGTGTTTACAAGATTTGGAAGACTTTTTTTTTTTTTCTGTGTGTTTTGTTTTGTTTTGTTTTCTGTCCTCTGGATGGGGATAATAAGTCTCTAGCCAGTCAAATACAGTTGTCCTAGCTCTCTGAACTGCTGAGATGAGCTGCTTCCATCAAGATTGTTCAGCTCATAATGTTGTTGATGTGTAGAATTGTTTTCTTGGTTCTACTCCCTTTGCTCAGGATAAGATCCTGTAAGTCATTCCATACTTCTCTAGAGTGCGACCATTTAAAATTTCTTAAAGAAAAATAGTATTCCATAGAAGTCATGTACCATAACTTATGTAACCATTTTATTATTTAGCCATTATTTAACCAATTGATAGGCATTCCCTCAATTTCCATTTCTTTACCACTACAAAAAGAACTGCTATGAATAATTTGGAACATGTGGAATTTTTCCCATTTTTTACAGTTTCTTTGGTATAATGAATTAGAATTGGAATTGCTGAACCAAAGTGTATGAACACTTTTGTTACTCTTTGGGCAAAGTTCCATTTTGTTCTCAGAAAGGTTAGATCTGGTCACAACTCTAGCAGCAGTGCATCAATTTCCCAATTCTCCCACAACTTCTCCAACACTGGTCATCTTCCCTTTTGTTCCTCTTCTTGGCTAATCTAATAGGTATAAGATGATGCCTCATTGTTGTTTTAATTTACATTTCTTTAATCAATAGTGATTTGGAATATTTTTCATATGATTATATGTATCTTTAATTTCTTCATTTGAAAACTGTCTGCTCTTATCCTTTGGCCATTTATCAATTTCGTAATGATTTGTGATCTTATAAATTTGGTGTAATTCTCTCTATATATATTTTAGAAATGAGACCTTTATCAGAACTCCTACTTGTTACGGTTGTTTCCCAGCTTTCTGCTTTCTTTCTAATTTTGGCAGGATTGATTTTATTAGTGCAAAAACCTTTTTTTCCCCCTACCCTAGGAAATTCCAAAGTTCTTTCTTTTTTTAATTTTTAAATTTTAAAAATTTTATATTATTACAATAATCTTGTTATGAGATTAAACATAAGCCCTCCCCCAAGAAGATGAGAAACCTCAGGACTAATGAGAGACAAACAAATATATAGTTGAGTCTGTTTTCAGATTCCAATGGCTCTGTCTCTGGGGTGAGTTGCCTTCTTTATTATAAGTCCACCAGAGAAGCTGCTTCAATATTTCTCCTACAGTTACTATTACAAGCTGTATTTCCCTTCACTCTATTCCTCTCCACTCTCATTTATTCTATTCTCTCTCTCCTTTCATCCTGTCCCTGTCCAAAAGTGTTGTGTCTGAATACCCTCTCCCATAGTTTTCCCTCTATTCTATCAACTATTGCCCCCTTCCCTCCACCCATTTCCCCTAATCCCATCTCTTTCTCCTCATTTTTCATGAGGGTAAGATAGATTTCTATGCCCTATTAAGTGTATATGTTATTTCCTCTCTGAGCCATTTCTGATGAGAATGAAGGATCACTCATTCCCCCCTTGCCCTACCCCATTCCATTCCATTGAAAAAACTTTTTTGTGACTCTTATGTGAAATATCTTAGCTCCTTCTTCCTCTTCTTTCTATTCCCCCCAGTACTTTCCTTTAACACCCATTGACTCTAACTTTTTACCATATTATACCATTATATTCCACTCCTTCCTGTGCCATGTCTATATATGATCCTTCTGACAGCTCTTCTAAATGAGAAAGGTCATATGAGTTATCAATATCTTCTTCCCATGCAGGAATACAGACAGTTCAATATCATTAAGTTCCTCATGGTTAGTCCTTCTCATCCATCTGCTCTATTGTTCAAAGATCAAACTTTCTGTTACGCTCTGGTTGCCTCAATAGGAAAGTTTAAATGTCACCTGTTTTTTTGAAAGTCCATCTTTCCCCTGAAAGAGGATGTTTAGTTTTGTTGGGTAGTTGTTTCTCAGTTGTAAACCAAGATCTTTTGCCTTCCAGAATATCTATTCCAATCCCTAGAAGCCCTTAATGTTGATGCTACCAGATGCTATGTAATCCTGACCATAGAGCCATGGTATTTGAATTGTTTGTTTCTGGTAGATTTTAGTATTTTCTCTTTGACTTGAGAGTTTTGGAATTTGGCTATAACATCCTGAAAGTTTTTCTTTTCAGGTATCTTTAAAGAGACTATTGGTGAATTACCTCAACTTCTATTTTACCCTCTACTTCTAGAATCTCACGGAATTCTGCTGTATTATTTCTTGAAAAATGAATTCTAGGCTCTTTTCCTGTTCATGACTTTCAGGTATCCCAATAATTTTTAAATTATTTCTTCTGCATCTTTTTTGTTGAGGTCAGTTGTTTTTCCATTGAGGTGTTTCACATTTTATTCTAATTTTTGGCTTTTTTGGAAGAGTTTTATTTGTTCCTGATTTCTCTCAAAGTCTTCATTAGTTTCATTTGGCATTTGAAGGAGTTATTTTCTTCAGAGAGCTTTTTAATCTCCTTTTCCAGCTGGCCAATTCTGCTTTTTAAGGCATTCTTCTCATTTGCCTTTTGTTTTGCTTTTTTTGCATTTGACCTAAACTGGTTTTTAACATATTCTTTTCTTCAGTATTTTTTTTTGTATCTCTTTCATCAAATTGCTGATTTGCTTTTCATGATTTTTCTGCATCACTCTCATTTCTCTTCCCAATTTTTCCCTCCATCTCCCTTAATTGATTTTCAGAGTCTTTTTTCCATTTCATCCATAGCCTGAGCCCACTTTGTATTTCTCTTAGAGGCTTTGGATACAGAAGTTTGAAGTTTGTCATCTTCTGGATCTTCCGTGGGATCAAAGTAATTTTCTGTGTTCAGATTCTTCTTTTTCTTTTGCTTTCTCAGTTCCTCAGCCTAAGACAAATTCACAGCACTTCCAAGGTTGGGCGGGGGGTGGTTGGGACACCCCACTGGCACCTTTATTCCTTCAAGGTCTTATTCTCTCTTGTCTGTGATTTGATCTGGAGATGACCAATCGGGCCTCATCTCTGCCATGGAGCTCTGAGGAGGGTCCATGCTTGGCTATCTTAGTATGTAAACTCAAACTGCAACCTGGATCTGAGTGTGAGCAAACATCAGGGTCCTGTCCCAGGGAGATCAGAGAGATTTCTGTAATTTCCCCCTACCCCCTTACTGTCTGTGGGTTGTGCTCTGGAGATGAAAACTGGCTTCCTCAATTCCCACTGCAGGTTGTCACCTCAGGGTTGTTCTGACACTGGTGCTCCTGAACTCTGGTGCAGCAGAGTTCTCTCACTGTCCCTTCAAGGTGTTCCTGGTGAATCCTGGGCTACTAAAACCATGTTTTGTTTCCAACCCCCTGCCCCCATGAAACACACCTTTCCAGTGGAACTTCTATGTTGTCTTAGACTGGAAAATTGTATTACTTAGTCTTTCTGTGGGTTTTACCCCTCTACATTTTGGCTAGACTCATAATTTGATGGTTTTTAGAGTTTGGGGGTTGAAAGAATTTTGATAAAATCCTCCCTTTCATGATGCCATCTTGGATCCCCCCCCAATTTTTTAATTTAATATAGTTTAAATCATTTATTTTGAAGTTTATAATGTGTGCTAATTCTTGTTATGTCATAAATTTATCCCTTTTCCATAGATCTGATAGAGTATTTTTGGTCTATTAAGTTATCTATGGTATTGCTCTTTATGGGTGTGAGTTGTGGATCTATGTCTTGTTTTTCCCATATTATTTTCCTGTTTTCCCAACATTTGTTGTCAAATGGTGAGTTATTTCCCCAGAAGCTGATAACTTTGGGTTTGTCAAATAGTAGATTTCTGTAGTAATTTACTGAAGTTTCTTTTGAACCTATCCTAATTCACTGATCCATTACTCTTTCTTGAACAAGACCAGGCCATTTTGATGACTGCTGCTTTATAGTATAGCTTTAGATCTGCTAAACTCATGAATTAATTTTAATTGCTTCATTAACAATAATTTTTGAAATAAAATTTTATTGCACTATCATCAGCAAATATCTTTAATATTTCTGTTGTATGCATTTCTGTGAGGATTTAAGGCTTGATAAGTATAACAGTTTTCTTTTTATTTGTTTATTTGTTGGAGACAATTAGGGTTCACTGACTAGCCCAGGGTGACAGAGTTATTAAGTGTATGAAGCTAGAGTCAGACTCCAGGGTCAATGCTCTATCAAGTGGTACTATCTTTTTGTTAATATCTAGATAGAAATAACTATCTAGCTGCTTTTGTAAGTGATCAATTTTTGCAAAGGTCCTATGCACATCTGAGAAATATAGTTATGACTTTCTTTCAATACTATCCAAAAATCAATCATATTTGACTTTTACATTTAATTTTTATTTTTAAGTAGCAAATTATCTGCTTCTCTACAACCCTGTCCCAATCATTGCAAAGGCAAGAATAATATTAAAGAATAATAACAATAAGATAACTTATGTTGTATATTTTCACTTTAGCAATCTCCCCTTGCCCCCATCACCCCCAAACAATCTACAATCTGAGTCCATGAGTTCTCTATCCAGAGGTCAATAGCAATTTTCCTCATCAGTCCTTTAGAATTGTTGTTGATTATTGTACTGATCATTCACTAAGTCTTTCACAGTTGGTTCGTTTAACAATATTGCAATTATTGTAGTAATTGTTTTCCTGGTTCTGCTTATTTGGCTTTGTATTAGTTTATGTCTTTCCAGATTTTTCTGAAACCATCTACTTAATAATTTCTAACTGCACAATAGTATTAAAATCAAATTGATATACCATTACTTGTATAATTCATAGGTTTCCCTTCTTTTTCCAATTCTTTGCCACCACAAAAAGAACTATTTTTACATATGTGAGTCTTTATTTTTTTTGTTTTTTTACTGTCTTAGGATATGAAATTAGGAGAGGTATTGTTGAGTCAAGAGAAATGCACAGTCTTAAAATCCTTTGACCAAAAACTTCAAATTATTCTCCAGAATGTTTGAACTAGTTTTAAACTCCATTAATAACTTATTAATAGAGGCAGCTAGATGATGTAGTCGATAGAATTACTGTCCTGAGTTAGAAGGATCTCAGTTCAAATCTCAGACATTTAATAATTACCTGCCTGTGTGAACTCAGACAAGTCACTTAATCCCATTACCTTGCAAAAACTAAAAGAGAGAGAGAGAGAGAGAGAGAGAGAGAGAGAGAGAATTCATTGCATTCATTTCCTCTGCAATATTTGTGATCTTTCTTTTTTTTTTTCATTTTAACCAATCTATTGCCTGTGAGTTACTTCTTTGAAGTTGTGTAATTTGTATTTCTTTAATTATTAATGATTTCAGGAAGATTTTTTTTCTTGTCACTATTAAGCATTTTTATTTCTCTGCCTGAAACTACTTTTTCATAGACATTCACCATTTATTACATAGGAAGGTTTTTAATTTTAAAATTTGACTCGACCCTCTAAATATTTGAGAAACTTTATGTCTTTTATCAGAGAACCTTGTAATTTCTCATACCACCTTAACCCCTGTTTTCTCCTTTACTTTTAATTTTAGCTACATTGGGCTACATTGGTTTTGTTATGTGAAATAATTTAAATTTTATAACATGATTTTTCATTTAACCTGTGAACATCTCTTTTTATTTGATCATGAATATTTCTCTTATTCATGGATCTGACAATTTCTTCCGTGCCACCCTAAATGAGTTATTTTAACTTATACTCACATACAGTACGAGATGCTTGTCTATGCAAAATTTCTTCCAAACTTCTATCCAGTTTTTTTCAGAATGTGTTCTTATTCCAAGAATTAAGATCTTTGGTTTATCAAACATTAGGTTACTATGCTCATTTGTTCTAGTATATTGTGTACCTATTAGTTACTTACTTTATTGTCCAGTATCAAAATATTTTGATGAATGCTACTGTCTAACATAATAGGATCTAAGCTAGCTTACTTTACATTTTTGACTCCCTTGACATTGACTTTTTTATCCTCTAGGTTAATTTTGTTATTCCTTTTTCTAACTTTATAAAGAATTTATTTGGTAATTTGATTGGTATGGCAAAGAAAAAGTAAATGAATTCAGTAAGTAATATTATTCTCATATTCAATTAACTAATCCATGAACAATTAATATTTCTTCAATTATTTCAATACATCTTTATCTATGTGCAAAGTGTTTTAAAATTGTGTTCCTATAGTTCTTTTCTATCTTGGCAAATAGTGTGTCAAATATTTTTATACTGGCTGCAGTTATTTTATTATTTTTAAAATTATTTTATTTTATTTTAGGTTTTTGCAAGGCAAATGGGGTTAAGTGGCTTGCCCAAGGCCACACAGCTAGGTAATTATTAAGTATCTGAGGCCAGATTTGAACTCAGGTACTCCTGACTCCAGGACTGGTGCTCTATCTACTGTGCCACCTAATTGCCCCAGGCTGCAGTTATTTTAAGTGGAGTTTATCACTTCCTGTTGGGTTTTGTTGGTAGCATATAATGTTGATAATTTATGTGGGTTTATTTTATATCCTGAAAATTTTCTAAAGTTGTTAATCATTTTGGCAAGATTTTTACCTTGTTCTCCAGGGTCTTTTAAGTATATAATCCTGTCATCTAAAAAAAAAAAATCCACTGATTATTTTGTTTCCTCATTGCCTGTACTTGATAGTCCAATTTATTTTCTTTTTCTTATAGGTATGATAAGATTTTCTACTACATTATTGAATAACAATGATGATAATGCACACTCTTGCTTCAACCCACTTATTATTTGGGTTGGAAAAGATTCTAGTTTGTCCTCATTACAAATAATCTTTGCTTTTAGTTTTAGATGCATGTTATTTGTCATTTTAAGAAAGGATCCATTTATTCTGTTTTCTAGTGTTTTGAAAAGAAATGAATATTGGATTTTACCACAAGCTGTTTCAGTTTCTATTAATAAAATTATATGATTTCTGTTATTTTTATTGTTTTAGATTTTTCAAGGCAATGGAGTTAAGTGGCTTTCCCAAGGCCACACGGCTGGGTAATTATTAAGTGTCTGAGGCTGGATTTGAATTCAGGTACTCCTGACTCCAAGGCCAGTGCGCTATCCACTGTGCAACCTAGCTGCCCTGATTGCTGGTATTTTAATTACTGAAATGGTCAATTATGCTTATAATTTTCCTATTATTTAAATAGACCTGCATTCTTGGTATAAATTCAAATTAATTATAATATATGATCTTCGTGGTGGATTTGCTGAAATCTCTTCACTAGTATTTAATTTAAAATTTTTTCATTAATATCAATTAGAAAAACCATTCTTTCTTTTGTTTTTCTTTTCCCAGATTTAGGTGTCAAAATCTTTTGAGTCATTACAGTAATTTACTTGACTCCTTCCTAATTCTCTCAAATAGTTAAATACAATTGAAATTAAGTTGTCTTTAAATGTTTGGTAGAAATAATTTGTAAATCCATTCAGTCATGCTATTTACTTATTTTTTTCTTTAATGAATTCATTTATGTTTTATTACACTTTTCTTAATCATTTAGATTATTGGAAAATCACTGGAGAAAATAGTTTCTAATATTGATTTTAAATGTATCTTCATTTGTTATGCATTCATTCTTCATTTTTTAAGCTGGTATCTTTTCTTCTTTTTCAAAAAATAATAATGATTTTTCTGTATTTTTTTATTGAAACCAGTTTCTGTTTTTCTTTGTTAATTAATGTTATCTTTTAACTTTCATTTCTGTCAATTTCTCCCTGAATTTTCCTGATTTTTTTAAAGTTTAACCAGTGAGAGTGCTTAGGTCATTTTTCTGTGTTAAGTTCCAATGTGTCTACTCCTTATATCTCTTCTTTTCCCCTTGTCCATAATCAAGCAAGTCACAAAAATTCTAGGGGCAATCAATTCCTTCATTTCTAAATTGAATGGGATGAATTCTATTTCCCAGTTTTTAAATCCTTGATTTTATGAACTGACTGTATTCTCAGACAGCTTGGTGTCCTCATATAAAAAATGGATTTGTAGTAGGTGACTTCAATTATCCTTTCTAACTTTGTCTTTAGTATTATGGTATTTTTGCAATTACATTGAAAAATAGTTTTCAACATAAGTTTTTGTAAAATTTTTTCTATCCCTCACTCACTTCCTTATACCTTCCCCAAGAATCAATCTGATAAAGGTTAACAAGCACAATTATGTTAAAACATATTCTCATATTAGTCGCGCTATGAAAAAAGACTCAGAACAAAAGGGGGAAAGTTAAACCATCAGAAAATATAATTTTATCAAGGGAAGTAGTATATTTTGATCTGCATTCAACATTTTCCATCACAAGTATTATTAGAATGACCTTTAATCATCTTTTTTTATGAGCTGAATTAAGTATCACAGTTGATTATCATCACACAATGTTCTTGTTAGTGTGTACAATGTTTTCCTGGTTCTGCTTACATCATAATAGCAGCATCAATTCATATAAATCTTTCACAGTTTTTCTGAAATATATCTGCTCATCATTTCTTATTATGTAATGGTATCCACTATATTCATATCTGATAATTTTTTCAGCCATTACTCAAGTGATGAACATACCCTCAATTTCCAATTCTTTGTCATTGGAAATATATATCTATATCTATATATCTATATCTATATCTATCTATCTATCTATCTATCTATCTATCTATCTATCTATATATTTATACAGGTGGGTCTTTCCCCCTTTTTTATTATCTCTTTGGTTTACATAACTAGTAGTAGTTTTGCTAGTTCAGAGGAGATACATAATTTTATAGCTCTTTGGTCACAGTTCCCAATTGTTCTCCATACTAGTTCGATCAGCTCATAGCTCCACCAAAAGTTCATTAGTGTCTCAATTTTCCCACTTCTTCTACAACATTTATCATTTCCCTTTTCTATTAAATTAGCCAACCAATTAGATGGAAAGTGGTTCTTTGGAGTTGTTTAATTTGCTTTTATCTAATTGATAGTGATTATGAGCAATTCTTCTTATGATTATAGTTAGCTTTAATTTCTTCATTCAAAAACTAATAAAATCGACAGTTCTCTACATATTTTGTAAATGAAGCCTTTATCCAAAACACTAGCAATAAAAATTACTTCCCAGCCTTCTGCTTTCCTTTTTTTCCCATTTTTGCAAGGTGATAGGGTTAAGTTATTTTCCAAGTTCACACAGCTTGGCAATTATTACATGTCCGAGGCTGGATTTGAACTCAGGTCATCCTGACTCCAGGGCCAGTGCTCTATCCAATGCATCACATAGCCACTCCTTTGGTTTCTTTCTAATCTTGATTGCATTGAATTTGCTTGTGCAAAGTATTTTCAATGTAATGTAAAAAAAATTATTCATTTTGCATTTTATAATATTCTCAATTTATTTGATCATAAATGTTTCTATTTTCCCATAGATCTAACAGTTAAACTATTCCTTGCTGTCTTTAATGACTTATAACTGCATTTTTATTTAAAGTATGTACTTATTTCTTCCTTATCTTAGTATAGTGTATGAAATTTGTTACTAGATTTGGTTTGTTACTAGATTCTTCTATACTTCCTTCAAGATTTCCCAGCAGCTTTTGTCAAATATATCAGATCAGGTAGTTTCTGGCTTTATCAAACAACATTTTATTATAATTATTTACTACAGTATCTAGTGCACCTAACATATTGCACTGATTTGCCAGTCTACATCTTAGCCAGTTTCAACTAGTTTTGATGATTGATGCTTTTAAATATAGTTTTAGCTTTGGTATGGGTAGGCTAAATTTTGTTGCATTTTTTCTCTTAAATTCCTTAATATTCCTCTTCTTTTCTTTCAGATGAATTTTTTCTGGTTGTATAAAATGCATTTTGATAGTTTGATTAATGTGGCACTGATAGAAAGATTAATTTGGGTGGAATTGTCATTTTTGTCATACTGAAATTAAACTTACACTACACATGAGTAATTGACATTTTCTAGCTGTGTAGAAATGGCTTTATTTGTGTGAAAAGTGTTTTGAAATTATATTCATATAGTTCCTGGGTTTGTCAGGAGAGGTAGACTCCCAAATATTTTATATTGCCTATGGTTAGTCTAAATGGAATTTCTCTTTCATCACTTGCTACTGAAATTTTGCTGGTAACATATAGAAATAGTAATGATTTATATGGTTTTGTTTTATATCCTACAGTTTTGCTAAAGTCATGAATTATTTCAAGGAGTTTTTAGTTTATTCTCTAGGATTTTTTAAGTATACCATTCTATTATCAAAGAGGGATGATTTTTCACAATTATAATTCCATGTCCAGCTTTAAAAATGACGCTATGATTATGTTTTGTTATCATAAAAATGGAGCGAAATTGTCTTCTAGAATACATATAGGAAACTAAGGCTTAAGCCATTGGTATATTTTACTTCTAACCTAAGAACCAACATTAGCCCAGTAAGAATCATTAATTCTGCTCTAAGTTTTAACATATGGCAAGTCAACAAGCATTTATTATTTGTTGAACATATGGATATGTTCTGGAAAATATGAATACAAGCAGAAAAAAAGATGATCCTTGTCTCTTTAATTCTAGTAAAAGAAGACAACACATAAAAGGAGGTTGGAAAGAAAGTAGAAGATAAGAAATATGCATCAAAGAAACTGTAGAGAAATTCTAGAAAGAGAAGTATAGTATAGAGATAAATGAAGTCATGGTTGACTAGGGCATTCTTTTAAATTGGATGGGGTAGGGGGAACTCAGCCAATTAGATAAATATGGCTGATTCTACCAAGCCCAAAGATGAAGTCACAGAAGTTATATCCAACCAAATTGATGATTTATCTTTTCTAAATGTCAATTCTATGCTGTATTTAGGTATATTTTCTTCTGTTAAATTTTTTATCTGCTAGGAGAACCTGATTTCATTCAAGTTATAAACTTTAAACACTACATTTGAATCAGGTCTAGTTCATAACATTTGGAGAAATTTTACTTGATTAGACAGAATAAATTCCATGGAGGAAGGAGGATGTAGAGAAAATTGAGACCAAGGTGAGCCCAGGCCCTGATACTAAAGTTCTATACCATGAAATTTCCTTGGTTTCAGCAATACAGATTTATATACTGCATATATACCAAGATTCTTCTTCTATTTATCTACTTGGAGTAAAACAGAAAACTATATTACCATTTCTCAATTAGAGATAAGTATGAATGTACCATCTTTGGCTGAAGATAATTAATATATAAAAATTGCTCAATTTTCTAATGTTTTGTACTTTGTGTAAAAGCATTCTCCAGACATTTTAGCCTTCCTAAAGACTGAAACTTTCTAATTATCTAATAACTCTATCCAACGAATTGCTTATATGACTGTTTATATGACATTTGGCATGCTGTTGGTAACTGTGAGTGCATATTTTCTTGAGATTCTTTGGTGCAAGGCACTGGAAAAAGCATTTAAAAAAATCACAACAATAATTAATCCTTCTCATAAGTTACAGCTCAAAAACTGCCCAGAATCAGAAGAGTGAGCAGTAACTGTGTGGTCCAGAGGCATGAGCATTAACAGTCCGAGGGGAAGGAAGGCCCAATATTTGATTACAATAATCTGAAATTGAAAAGCCTTTCCAAATTGGTGGTAGTATATTATACATTATATTATCAATAGACAGCACCTCCTCCAGAAACGTTTAGATGACTAAGTGGTAGATTACTTGAGATGTACCTTTATTTTTGGTCCAAATGATGTTGGTAGGAAAGGCAGAAGCCTCTAAGGAAGTAATGCTTTAGTTTCCCTGTGCGAAAGGTGAGGACCTGACTGGTAAACTATGGAAAACTAAATGTGAGCACCTTTGGTATTAACCTTGGCACTGGAACAATGATCTTGGTTGAATAAAAAATGATAATGAGTGACCTTATCTTACTAATGAGTAATGATCTACTTTACTATAAACAGATGACCCAGAAGAATTAATGACTATGCTAGAAGTATCAAAATAACTGATTTTTTTTCCTTTATCCTGGTCACTGTTACTGTTCATTGTAATTGTTTTGTATCAGGATGCCTACTTTGGGCACACAAAGATTTTGTAACCTCAAATACATGCAATGAATTATTAAGAATTGGAACTTGAATCTTCTGAAGGGAGGAGAAGCTTAGCATTTCTGTTTTGTATAATTTCCCATATCCTTTCTTTGAGGATCATAACATTTCTTGATTTCATTTTTTTCTCTTTCTGATTTTTTTTTATTTTCCTCTCTTGTGATCTGTACCAGGTCTCTCTTTGAGCAAGATTTATTCAGCAATAACCCTAAATCTATACCAGTGGGAGAATTTCCTCTAGCATAAAGGTGTCATATTCATAGCTAGAACATAAGCAGCAAACAAAAATTCTCTAGATTAAAAGAAAGTGGGAAATGTTTAACATAACCAAAATATAATATAACTTATATAATGTTAACTTATGATTTTCTAAGTCAATGTGTTTTCTCACTGATCTATATCTATTTGAATTTGACATTACTCCTTTAGGAGAATTTAAGACTTTTACATCATGGGGTAGATTAAGGAAAGAGTAATAAATTCAAAGCCCCCTGCCATATAGATTAAGTCTGCTTTATCCCTTATAAAGATAGTAAAAATATCATTGAAATTTGATTACCCTAGGAGACTTAGCTTTGTGCCAGCACAGGAGGAGTCAAAGATTTGCCCAATCTGTATGCCATTATAGTCAACATATAGAGAGATGAGACACACAGGACTCCAATTCAGTCCAAATTATATTTTTACTGAATTTACTTTACATGTTATGGCTAAACAAATATTCTTTTTCTCAGCTTTATAGCTTCTTGATAAATACACTTTTTAAAAACAATATGCATGTCCTGCAGATTCATCCAATTGTTTGTGAAGACTGATTGATTAGACCTTACCCTGATCAAAACCTTTGACATTTTTCCTCATTCTTAGAGCTATGAGAAAGCTTGTTAATGAATATTAACTATCATATTCTGCAGCAAAACATCAACAAGTGTTCTATCCATTTATCTTCTGATTTTGACAAATATGAGTTGTTTGATGCAAAAGGCCAGATGAAATCTTGTCATATGCATAACATTTTAGTTGTAATCAACATCAATCTATTGCAATATGTACTTTGAAAGAGCGTAATTATTAATTCAAATGTCAATATGCCCTTGATACTTAAACTAGAAGTCATTAAAACAGATAAACCAGAAATCATTAAAAATATTTGGAACATACATAAACTTTGAAAATCTTGTCTTGATGACTTTGCGAAGATTCTTCCTGTGATTCAATGACTGAGAGTCACAGAATACTGCAATCTCTGAATAATTAAAAGCTGAGGGTCAAGCAAAGGGCAATGGAGAGTTGTATGATGAGTGTGAGTGTCAGTAACACATTGCTGATGAAAAATTATGCAAAAATGATGTAAAGAATGTCAGGAAAGCTATGAATGACCAGAAAAGTTCAGAAAAATAAAGATGAATTTTTCACATAGCAAGAGTAAAGGATAAGGGGTATGCAGCTTTCATAGAATCATAGGTTCAAAGCAGAAAGGAGCTTTTTAGTACTTATCAACCCCATCATTTTTTATATAAGTGAAAACTCAAGCCCAGAGAGGTTAGGTGACTTGCCCAAAGTCACCTAACTTTTGTCTGAATCTAGCTAATTAGTGTCTGAATCAGGATTAACTTCTGAGTTTCTTAAAATTTTATTGAAGAACATGGATATGTATTCCAGCCTTCTATGTATGAGACTATCCTATGGTATTGTTCTCAGTGGTAATCATGAATTACCATGAGATCCTGAGAAATTATATGTGGGATGAACCTAGAGATTTGCTGGAACCAGCTAGAAACACTTAATGACAGAAGAGTGTTTATATTTTCAAAGTTAGCATTTTCATCAGAAAAAAATTTTGCTGATTTCGACAAATCAAATTTTTATTTATTCTTCTGATGGTTTCTTGACATCAGAAAGTGATGGAGAAAGAGTTAATAATGTAGATTAAATTCTAAAGAGTGACATGTATACACTTTTCCTCAGAGGGTTGGTTGTCAAACATCTACCAAAATATCTCTTTAAGATCCCCCTGTGAAAAAATGATAACAAGACATAGACATAACCCATATAGGATTAGATCTTTTCATCAGTTGAAAAAAAAGTTTGTGCTCATCCTATATAGCAATAAGGGAATAAGATTTAGATATAAAATATGATATGATAAGGCAATTAGAAGAGGAGGGTATAGTTAACTTGTCAGATCTATGAAGAAAAGAATTATGACCAAAAAAGATAGAGAGAACATTTTGAAATGCAAAATTTTGATAATTTTGACATTGAATTAAAAAGTTTTTGCACAAACAAAATGAATAGAAGCAAAGTAGGAAAAACAATTTTATAGCCAGTGTTTCTTAAAAACTGTTTAGTTTCATCATTTACCAACTATTTATAGAACTGAGTAAAATTTACAAGAAGACAAGTGATTCTTTAACTGATAAATGGACAAAGTTCATGTACAGGAAGCATTCAGATGAAGAAATTAAATTATCTACAGTCATGGGAAAAATGACTAAATCAGTATTAATTAGAGAAAGGCAAATTAAAACAAATCTCATGTGCCACCTCAGACCTATCTAATTAACTAATATGACGGAAAAGGAAAACTAACTATTGATAGAGCTCTGACCTGATTCAACCATTCTGGAGAACAATTTGAAACTATGTCTAAAGGGCAATACATTGCATAACCTTTGATACAAAAATACCACTAGTAGATGTGTATCACAGAGATCATAAAAAAGGGAAAAGACTAAGATGTATGAGATAATTCATAGCAGTCCTCTTCGTATTGGCAAAGAAATGGAAAAAGGAAATACTATAAATTGAGGCATGACTAAAAAAGTGATATATGAATGCAATGGAATATTATTGCTCTACTTGAAACAAACAGCAGGCAGATTTTAATACTCCTGAAAAGACTTACATGAACTGATGCTGAGTTAAGTGAGCAAAACTGGAGAACATTTTACACATTCACAGCAACATTACATAAATAGTAACTATCATATCTTAGCTCTTCTCAGCAACTTTGTAGTCAAAAACAATCTTAAAAGACCTATGAGGGAAAATGTCATCTAGATCCACAAAAAGAACTATGGAATCTGAATGTTAATCAAAGTATACTATTTTTTCCATTTTAAATAATTTTTTTTTGTTTTTTTTTTCCTTTTTTTGCCTTTCTGTTGCTTTTCTTTCACAGCTTGATTAATTTGGAAATATGCATAACCTAATAGTACATCTATAACCCATATCAGATTACTTGTAATCCTAGGGTTAGGGGAGGGCAGGGTGGGAGGGATAAAACTTTGCATAAATGAATATCAAACATTATATTCATATATAATTGGAAAAATGAAAAAAGAAATAGGCAAATGCTACAAAAAAAGGCTATGCAGACTGAGGGGATGATGAATCTTGGAAATATGGAAGTTGAAGAGAAAAAGGCAAGAGAATTCATTCCTAATTAAGTTTCTCTTTCATTTAGAAGTAAAAACTAATTTAGTTTTTTTACTAATTTTGAAGTCAAACCAATTTAGAAGTAAAAACTCAAATTTTTAGATGGCTTTAAATAATTCTCCAAATAAAGGTTGAGACCATCTGCCAATTGACCACCATAGCTATCTGCAATGAGCAGGTTTCCATTTATAATCTTCTTAACCAGACACAGACACAGACAGAGATGTAGACACACAGACTCACAGACACATCTTGACCATCAAGGAAACTCTAATTTAACCTTATCAGCAAGTATTAAAAATTCTACCCAGAGAAGAAAAAACAAGCAGTGCTTTTTTTCATTTCTTAGATCTTCATTTAAATTCAATTAGCTTCTAATATAGAAGAAATAAATTCCCCATTTATTTCTTGTTTATTCCCAAAGATTCTTGATACTATGAAAATAAGAAGTAGATAAATAGATATATCTTGCACATAGTGAGTGCTTTAAAATGGTTATTGAATAAATGAGTCAAAATAAATGGGCAAAGCATTTGTGCATTAGGTTAACTCTAGAAATAAATATTTGGGTGTTTTCCATATTCTCTAATAAAGGTTTGTTAATGTCTTCCACTCCTTCAGTTTAGTTCCCCACTAAGCTATTACTGATATTAATTTGTCAGTAATTGGGAAAAGTAACCCTTTAAAAATCCTATATATTGTTGATTATTGTCATTCTAAAAGAAAATTAGACTATTTGTTATTTCCTGAACACTAAATTCCAGCTCCCCTTTCAGTACCTTTGCACAAATTGAACACAAAACACTAAATTCCCTCTTCAATTTCACCTCTTAGAATTCCTATCTGTTTTTGGAGACTATCTCAAAAGAAACCTGCTAGGGGGTGCTGCTTTCCTGACTCCTCCAACTATTAGGTTCTTTTATTAATAATAAATTTATTTATTTATTTTTCTAACTACATACAAAGATAGCTTTCAACAATCATTTTTTGTAAGATGCTTGGTGCTACATATGTCTCCCTTCTTTCCTTTCCCCTTCCTCTTAAAAGTGATATATAACTATATTAAACATATTTCCATGTAATTCATATTGTGAAAGAAGAATTAGATAAAAAGGGGAAACATTTCAAGAGAGAATAAAAGACAAAAAGAAAAAAAGATAAATTAAAAACATTTAAAATTATAACGTTTGGTCTGCATTCAGACTCCAAAATTCTTTCTCTGGAAGTGGAATGTATTTTTCATCACTAGTCCTTTTGAATTATCTTTGATCTCTTTAAAACTGAGAAGAGTTAAGTCTATCATAGTTGATCATGAAACAATGTTGCTGTTAAGATGTATACTGCTCACTCAACATAATTTCTGACAAGTCTTTACATTCAGTCTTTTCAGAATCTGTCTACTCATCATTTTGTTTACAGAACAATAATGTTCCATTACAGTTATATATCACAGCTTGTTCAGTCATTTCCCAGTTGATGGGCATTCTCTCAATTTCCAATTGTTTGTCTGCTGAAAAAGAACTACTGTAAACTTAGTAGTTGCATTGCTGGAACAAATGGAATGTTCTGTTTTATGGCCAATTGTGTGTAGTTCCAAATTGCTCTTCCAGAAAGTTTGAATCAGTTCACTATTCCACCAACAATGTATTTGTTTCCCAGTTTTCTCACATCCACCCTAAAATTGGTCATTTCCGTTTTTTGTCATATTGGTCAATCTGATCAGTATGGGATGGTACCTCTGAGTGCAAAAACTAGGCATAGACCAATATTTCATACCTTATACCTAGATAAAATAAAAAGGGATACATTATTTAGACCGTAAAAGGCGATACTCTAGGCCAATTAAGAAAACAAGATCTATGTAAGATTTATGGAAAGGGGAGAGGTGTTTATGATTAAACAAGAAATGGAATTATAAAATGCAAAGTAAACCATGTTGATTATATGAAATGAAAAGGTTTTTGCAAAACTAAAATCAATGCAATTAAGAATAATAAAATGCAGAAAATTGGGAAACAATTTCCATAGCTAACATTTCTTTTTATAAAAGAAGTCATTTCTAAAATATGGATAATTGAGATAATTTATGAGAATAAGGATATGAATAGGCAGGTTGAGATGAAGAAATTAAATCCATCTATAGTGATATGAAAAAATGCTTTAAACCATTACTGATTAGAGAAATGGAAATTAAAATTACTATTAGATTTTTAAATAAAAGTATATATCTATATGTATACTCATGGAATTTTTGGTAAAAAGTAAATTTCTTGAGACAGAATTTTTTATTTGGTCTTTAAATTCCCTGGCATATTGTTGGTATAGTGGACTCTGTTTAACTTGGAATAAGGAACCTCGGAATTTAAATACTGTCACAGGAACAAATTAACTATTTCACCCATGAACAAGCCATCTAGATTATATTGAGCTTAGTTTCCTCACCTATTAAATGGAACAAAAATAGTACCTACCTCACTGGGAACTTGTGAAAAATAATATGTAAAGCACTTTGCAATCCTTAAAGTCTTTTATACATGCATATATATATATATATATGTATATATATATATATATATATATATATATATATATATGCTAGTCTGAAACAAGCATACACCTGGTCAATATTTTCAGGGTCTAATTGGATGAAACTCATTTGTAGGCAAAATAAATAAATGGGTAGCTTCCAGAAACATACAGTCAAGGGAAAAGATTGACTTCAGTCTATACCTTGGAAGCCATCAAGATGACTCTGATCTTTGAAAATTTAAAGAAACTAGAGTCAAGAAAGGCCACTCTTTGATGAGCCTAGTTTTTGTTTGTTTTTGAATGTGAGCTCCACGATCTTTTAAGCTGCATCTTGTATCAAGGAAGAATTTTGATATCCTAAGAAACCAAGGATGTTCTTAAGGGTCACAAATAAAGAGCAGAACAAAATATTTAGATATGTTCCACATATACTTGAAAGCCTAAAATCTCCTGTTTTCAATTTCTCCAGAAACTATGTTGGGATCTAAGGTTCTCAGATAATGAAAACTATCCTATTTGGGGTAGAACTGTTTAGTTATAAGCAGAAATGAGAACTGTCTTCTAAATGCTTTCACACTGAGCTGTTACTTAATCAAAAAATAATATTGCTGACTGACCTGTTCCTTGATTGTTTGAGTAGAGACCACCATTTAATGACTCTCTTTTTTCTTTCTTTCTGCAGAGCAAGGAAACAGGTGCAACATTGTCATTTAGGATCATTCCTAACCCCTCTGGCTCCTACTCAGTATCTGTGTGAGAAAGACTTCCAGATTTTCACAAAGTGAAGCTTGCCTGCTGTACCTACCAAATAGGAGCACAGTCACTGATTTGAAATGGGATAGATGAAGAAGACAACACTTATTCAGTTAGAAAAATTTCCCTATTGTGGTTTGTATAAATGAAAAAAAAAAAAACAAGGAGCTTAAATGATCATTACCAGTGAAAAGTGATGCATGAATATATTTGATTTACCAGGTGAGAAATTGTATCATTAGTAAGATGGGAAGTAATTATTTTTGTGCTCCTAGAACAGAGAAAATGGAATACCAGTGAGATTGGAATACTAGTCCTGGAGCCATAAAGACTTAAGTTCATACTGTTCTCAGATATTTACTAGTCATGTGACTCTGAGCAAGTTCCTTACCCCCTTTTGCCTGAATTTTTCATCTATGAAAATGAACTAAGAAAGAAATGGCAAATCTCTTTACTCTCTTTTCCATGAAAACATCAACTAGGGTCACAAAGAATTGGATATGACTGAAGTGACAGAACAAGAACAAAAGTACCTACTATGTGCCAGATCCTTCACAGATACCTCCTCTAATATTAGTTAATATTTATCTAGTGCTTACTATGTTTCAGGTAATGTGCTAAGAGCTTTGCAGTTATTATCTCATATGTTCCCTACAACGATCCTAAGAGGTAGGTACCATTATTATTCTCCCTTTTGCAGTTAAAGTAACTGAATTAGAGAGATTAAGTTATTTGTTCAGGGTGACACATTTCATAAGTATCTGACATCACCTTTGAACTCTCTGATCACAGGTTTAGACACCTACCCATTTGTCAACTACTTGTCATAAGCACTATAGCCAAAAAACTCAAGTAAGGGCAGATACAGCTGGAATTGTTGCTGTTATTGGCATTTGCATTATTAATATATTGTGAATACTTTTCAACTTCACTTTATTATGGGACACAGGATCATATAATGGAAAGAATAATAGAATTGGAATCAGAAGACCTGTATTTTCCTCTAGTCCTACTACTAAGCTATAGAATGATATAGTAATAACTAAATGCCCCTGGGTAGAATAGTAGATAGAATAAATGTCCTGGGTCCTGAGGTGAAATCTGGGCCCAGACAGTTAGTAGCTATATGACTCTGAGTAAATCACTTACCCTACTTGACTCACTTTTCACATCTATGAGATGAGCTGGAGAAGGAAAAGACAAAACACTTTTATATATTTGCCCAAAATTTCCCAAATGGCATCATGATGAATTGGGAACTACTAAAATGATTGAACAAAATCATTAGATAAAGAGATCATCTCAAAACTATGAATGCCTAGGTTCATTTTCCAATTGTGATTTGTACAGGTTCCTGGGCAAGTCACTTAACTTTTCAAAGTTTAATGCAACTATATGACAATTATAGGTGGTAGTAAAAATTCTTAATCGCATTGGTAGAAAGAGAATCTTAATTATGTAGTTCACTAAACCAACAAAATCAGATTTCTACACCCTACATCTATCTCTCAATATCTAGCTTATGACCTTGCACAATCTCTTTGCTTTCTCTAAGCCTCAATATATATCTTTTAAAAAAGAACGAGTTGAACATCCAGGATTTTTATCTAGGCTCTATGAACTTATAAATAACCATATTATAACATAGTTTTTTTCAAAATATTCTATATTTTATTTTATGAACTTCAATATAATTCTAAGAAAGCATATATAGGCTTTACTAGACTGTAAGAGGTTGATGATACAAAAAAGATTTAAAATAAAAACACTGAATTGATGGTCTCTAAGAGAGTTTTTCTTTTTACCCCAAGTTGACATTCTAGGATTGTCCATAGAGTTTATAATTTAGTCTATTTTAGGCCTATGCAGACTCACATTTGTAATGGCTATATTCTTCTGTCTACTGTGATAGTGAAATTGAAAGTGAGGTTAAAAATAGAATTGAACAATCATCCTTGACATAACAGGGATAGCATATCCAAAAGTTCCCAAAGCTTTTAGTCACTGGAATATGGCTTTTACTTTTCCTATTGTCATTGTATGTTCAAAATGCACATAAGGGTGGAACTGACAGGTACACACAAAAGATCGATTAGATCTTTTAAGAACTTGAAAATGTTAAGATTGAACAGTGTTGGACTTTTATGCAAGTCTGGGGAAAAAAATCTCTTCTTGATATGTCAATATCTCTATGAGCATATAAGGTTATTTAGTTAAATGAAATTCTTTTGAGCTATAATTATTGTACAGCTAAAAAAAATAAGAAAATTATTTTTAAATAGGCAAGTATGATTTTACTCATATCCCTGAAAACCTATTTCATTGCTTCTCTGCTACATTTTCCTCCACCCTCCTTTGGGATAGCAGCCTTTAGAGTTTTGCAAGCATGAACTTTTTTGTGTGATCAAGTACAAACAATATGGTATCTTTATATCTACTCTGCACTTGCATATTCCAGTTTTCTCCAACTTTAATATTATTTGCTTAAATTCCTGAAGATGGGGTGACCCAAATGTAACCATTATTTTCCTTTAATTAATTTTCCTAGTTCAAAAACATATGGTATTTTAGATAATTTTTAGAAATTTTATAGTATTGAACAAATTGCATTCTATATCCTCTAAGAGTTTTATGAAAATTTTTCTTGTAAGAAAAACAAATAGATCTCAGGAAAATCTAGATTTGTTTGTTTGTTTTTATTTCTTTGTCTGTTTCCTCTAACAGGTTTATCCCTGTCCAACAGCTCCCTAAATGACAGAGACTCCAATTACAAATCAATTATAGTATTTCTTGCTGAATCTGAGGACTCACAGAATACTCTTTGGATATATACAATGATGCTTCTGTTCTCTGTTCACAGATAATGGAATGAAGAGAGGATACAAAAATAGTGGGAAAGAAAATAGCCCTTGTAAAAGTACAGGGCTGTCCAGGTCAGATTAGAGACTCAACAAAAATGAAAAAACATGTAGTTGATTTAGTAGTTAGAAAAGAGCAGTACTTAACTAGAAAGGAAAAGCTATTCAAAGCAGAATAAGGCTGCTAAGTACAGGATATAATGTTGATTGTGTTAAGCTCTCTTTGCCAGCCTCCATGTTGTCCATTGGTTCTTCCAGTTAGGTTTTCATGACAAGCTAGAGTCTTTGTGACTTTTTTGTAGTTAAGTAGGAAACAGAATCAGTGACCTAAGCCTTAATCTCTGAATCAATTAAGTTTTAGTGAAAATTTCAATAATTTTTTTGTTCATTATGGTACAAGACTCTGGAAAATATTCCTATTACCATAATCCCAAAATCAATCACCAAGACTATGGTGCTTATCTCTGACAGTGAATTCTTTTATGTTTCTGATTACTCTCATTCCTTGTAAATAACTTCACCTTAACCACAAAAGTACTGGTTAATTTCTAATAATACATCAGCAATGCACACATCAGTTCCTTTTCATAAATACTTTAATAACCTAGCCTAGGGAAAATACTTTTTATATTCATTTGATATAATGCCCCAAGTTGCTATCCCTTAGCCCATGTATCTTGCCTGTGTTGCCGTAAATGCTGTGCTAACATTCTCATAAACAGGGAATAGATCTAAAACCAATGGGTTTTACTTCAACATTGTTGAATCAACTATATGGCTTAGTAATTTATATATTTCACATCTAAATTTTTTGCATTAATCTTTTTACTAATTTCTGTGTCACATTGTTTCTATGTGACATGCAATATAGTATGATAAGCATCAGTGAAAGAACAAAATTAAAAATTGAAGTTGTCCTATTTGAAATGATATTATCTAACTGGATATAAAACATTTACTCAATTAAGCATAATAGAATTTTTTGGAAAAATTACAAGAATGTGTAAGGAATGCATCAAAGTGCTATGTGATCATGTTGAAGAGAGATCATATTTAACTTGATATCAGAAGGAAGCAGAACGGAGTTCTTTTTTTCATTAATGACACTGAGCCTATACAATTTTTTTCTTTCTTTTGCTTTAAATTTGTTTTCATCCATCTGTGCATGTCTATTTCGAAGTTACAAAGTTTCCTTCCACCCTCCCCGCATCAGTTGGGAAGTCAGGTTATCATTTTACATACATATTTTGTTAAATATATTTATAAATTAGTAATTCTTGGCATGAGGGATTAGGATTAAGGGAAAGAGATACATAATAGAATTTTTTTTAGAATGTTCATCAGATTTAGTAGGGTTTTTTCCTAATTGTTTTGTTTTTTTTTTCTTCCTCTGGTTGGGGATAATATAGTCCATAACCAGTCTAATAAAGTTGTCCTACCTCTCTGGACTGTCGAGACAAATTGCTTCTATCAAGGTTGTTTATCTTATAATGTTGATGTTTTAAATTGTTTTCTTGGCTCTATTCCCTTGGCTCAACATCAGACCCCCTAAGTCGTTCCATGTTTCTCTAGAGTCAAATTATTTATTGTTTCTTATAGAACAATAACATTCCATAGTATTCAAGCACCATAACTTGTTAGCCATCCCCCAAATGATGGACATCCTTTCAATTTCCAATTCTCTGCCACTATAAAAAGGGCTGCTTTGAGTATTTTGGAACATGTAGGACTTTAAACATTTTTTACAGTTTCTTCTGGATATAGTCCTAGAATTGGAATTGCTGGGTCAAAGGGTATTTATTTTTTTATGGCTTTTTTGGGCATAGTTCCATATTGCTCTCCCGACAGGTTGGATCTGTTCATGACTCCCAGACGCTTTCTTGAAGTCCCTGCCTAAAGCTCCTACCTCCAATCTGAATACCTTTATTAAGAAATAGCTTTGTGTCTCAGTTTATATCCAAGGAATGTTTTTATTTCTCAGAAACATTGATCTTGTGTCTCTATCACATTGACAATAACAGGACACAAGACAATAAAGACAGAAAAAAAATATCCTTTTTTTCTTTTGGCTAAACTATCAAAAATGAACTAGATGGGGTGGGCAAAGAAGAGCAACTTCTTTTTGACATATGTCTGGAATACTGGAAAGAATTTTTAAAATATTTTATTTGGTCCATCATGTTACACTAAATATACAAAATATCCAACATGTGAAGTGAATAACAAAAGTTTCACCATTTTTAATAGATGAGAACAAGATAATATAATTTTCAAATTATTGCTAAGGGATGGGGATAGAGAAAGAAATATTCATTAAGAACAGAGATTGTCAAAAAATATAACAATTAGCATCTTTTCAAAAAGCAACAAGACTCAAAATGTATTCACTAATATTACCTGTATTTTTATTTATCAGTAGACTAGTTACAGAAATGATAAAGTAAATTTCAGTCAAAATAATTATAAAATGCATAAATATCTAGGAATTAACCTACCAATACACATTTATGTTTTTATGAATATAACACTTTTATATGAATATAAAACTTTAACAAAGCATGAAAAATAATTAAAGAATGGTTGATTGGACTATACCAATAAAAGCGATTATTGCCTAAATACATTCACAGATTTAGTACTATGTCGCTATGCCAACAGGCTTAGGGGTAAGGTAGGAGGGAAGAGAGATACTTAAAAGACCTAGAAAAAATGATGACAATTTATTTAATGAAACCAAAAAGGGGCAGCTAGGTGGCGTGGTGGATAAAGCAACAGCCCTGGAGTCAGGAGTACCTGGGTGAAAATCTAGTCTCAGACACTTAATAATTGCCTAGCTATGTGGCGTTGGGCAAGCCACAACCCTGTTTGACATTCAAAAACCTAAAAATAAAATAAAACAAAGAAACCAAAAAATCCAACATTATTAATTTCATTAAATAAAGTAGCTGAATGGAAAATGATATTTCTAATCCTGAAATTATATTTTAAATCCATAATAATTAAATCTATTTAATATTGTTTGAAAATATTCAAAAATAAAATTAGAGAAATAAACCATGTAAATAATCATTAGAAAAAAATGTCACTGAACTAAATTCACTTTTCTGTAAGTCAGAGTAAGTTGATGGTGGATAGATAAAGCTAAAAATAGATTTCTCTTACAAGAGGTCTTAAAAGGTATCATAGTAAAATGATGAAAATCTAAGGATAGGGAATCAAAGAAACCAGTTTCAAATTCTAAAACCTATGCATTCTAGTCACTTTGAATCTATGTTTCTTGATTATAAAGTAGTTTATGATGATCTCAAAAATCCCTTCAAGCTCTAAATTATAATCACAATATTTTACTGTGTATAGTATTATTTTTATGTTCCTGGTCTAATCAACTTGTCAACATGGTCTATTGGTTCCTAGTCAATTGTACCAAGGACCATGAGCACTTATTGAGTTTATTCTAGGGATTTGAGAACCCATACACTGAACTTCCAGCAAAGATGGCAGAGAGAAGACAGGCACAGTTCTAAAGTCTCCTGATCTCTTCCCCATCTATCACATGAAACAAACCTCTTAAAAGAAATCCAACCCACAAAACCCAGAAAGAAAAACCAGGAGAAAGAACATCTAACTCAGGATTTGTCTCCCGCAGCAGCTTTGGCTGAATGGGCAGGTGAGTCTGGGCTCAGAGGGTGGATCAGCCCTGGATCAGCCAGATTAACAGCTGAATTGGAACAAGGAGTCTGAGGGCCCAAGAGCTGGAACTGCTGGATCAGAGGTGGGGCTGGACAGCAGTGCCTTAGTATGCAGAGGAGCCTAGGTACTGGTGTTGGAGCTGTCCCATGGGAGATCTTGGACAGGGCTGGGGGGAGAGTTCTGGAGCAGGAAGGGTTCAAACACCATCCCTGGGCTCCTCTGGTCTGAGTAGCATTACAACTCAGACTTCTTCCCTAACAAACAAATGCAAACTACCTCTGCCTCAGGCCCAGGGGTGGAAACAGAAGAACCAGCCCAGCTGAGGAATGACCTCAGGTGAGGGTAAAGCTCACCATTGATTGAAGACAAAAGAATTCAATACCTCCAACTCCTCCCTTCAAGGAAAGGGAGAAGGCCTCAACGAAGATCACAGACACTCCAGAGAAAGCAACCAGCACCTCCTACTGGCCAGCCAGAGAAACTGCACTCAGTGAGTAAAGCCTTTAGCGATCCCAATCCCCTGTGAACCAGCCCCTCCCTAACTCAGGTCTTAGCAAAATTAAGAAGGGTCAGCAGAAAGTTGGGTACATAGAAAAATTCTTGGAAGGGAAAGACCCTAACTCAGAGAGACCTGGAACATCTGAGGAGAATACAATCTGGTCTTCAGCACAGAAAGACTTCCTTGAAGAAAGGAAGGAACTTAAAAGTTTGGGAGAGACAATTAATACCTTGCAACAAGAAAACAAAACCTTAGAAAGTACAATTGGAGAAATACAAAATGAAAATAAATCTCTCAGATCTTCAAATGGGCAAATGCAAAAAGAAATTAATTCTCTCAAAACCTCAATTGGTCAAATGCAAAGCTCTTTCAAAAGTAGAAGTGACTAATTGGAAAAGGAGTTGCAAAAGGTTAATGAAGAAAACTCCTCCCCCCCAAAAAAGAATGGAGTCTACAGAAACTAATGACTCCTTGAGACAGCAAGAGTCAGTTAAACAAAATCAAAAAATAGAAAAAAAAATAGAAGCAAATGTAAAATACCTCATCAACAAAACCACTGACCTCAAGAATAGATCAAGGAGGGGAAGCCTGAAAATTATAGGACTTCCAGCAAACATTGAAGAGAAAAAAAGCCTGGACTTAATATTACAGGATCTAGTGATGGAAAACTGCCTTGATATCATGGAATCAGAGGGCAAAGTAGTAATTGAAAGAGTACATTGATCCCCACCAGAAAAAGATCCTAAAATGAAAACACCAAAGAATGTTGTGGCCAAGCTCCAGAACTATCAGATAAAAGAGAAAATCCTGCAAGCAGCCACAAGGAAACAATTTAAATATAAAGGAGCCACAATAAGGATCATATAGAACCTGGCTGCATCAACATTAAGGGATCAAAGGGCCTGGAATGAGATATTTTTTGAAGAGCAAGGGAGCTTGGAATGCAGCCAAGAATCTACTTTCCCCCAAAGATGAGCCTTCTCTTCCAGGGAAAAAGATGGCTATTTAATGAAATGGAAGAATTTCAAAAATTTCTGATGGAAGTACAGAGCTAAACAGAAAATTTAGAAATCAAACAAGAGTGTCAAGAGACACATAAAAAGGTAAAAAAAAAGGGGGTGGTAAAAGGAAAAAAAAATGCAATCCAGTGAGTTGAAACTGGCTATATCCCAGAATGGGGGGAAAAATATTCTCAAAAATCTTGAGAATTATAACTCTAAAAAAGAGAATATACCTAGACAGAAATGATGGACATTCATGACCTATCCATGAGACTGCTATCTAAAGATATGTAACTGGCTTTAACCCCACTTGGGAGAAAGGCCCTAATAACTCTTAGAATTTTGACTCTATTTGATAGAATATAATGAATTAGAAGGGACAGACATTCAGAATTTTCTGTGACTTAGATAGAATGATCTAAAAAACACTACCTCCTTAAAAAGGGGGACAGGAAAGAGACTGGAGGAGGGAGAGGATTGAATGGGGTAAATCTCACTGCACTAAGAGGTACAAAAAAACCTATGGCAATAGAGGGGAAGAAGAGAGCAGATGAGAAACACCTGAATCTTCTCTTCAGACTTGGTTTAAAGTCAGACTACACATTCTCAGTTAACATATAAAACATCTAACCTTTCAAGTATTAAAAGGGGAGGGGGGATAGAGAAAGCAAAGGGGACTTGGGGAAAAGGGGGGAAATAACAAAAGGAAGGGAATGGAAAAGGGAAAAAGGGAAAAGGAGAAAGGGTAAAAAAAGTGGAGGGTATGATATAGGAGGGCAACCACACTGAAGGGGGTGGTATTCAGAAAGAAAATAGTGGGGAATATCGATAAAAGGGGGAGAAAGGGGGAAAATACAAATGGATGGAAGATAGCACGGAGGGCAATAAAGAATTAGTAATCATAAACTTGAATGTGAATTGGATGAACTCTCCCTTAAAGCATAAGCAAATAGCAGAGTGGATTAAAAACCAGAATCCTAGAATATGCTGATTACAAGAAACTCATTTGAAGCAGAGAGATACATATAGAGTAAAGGTAAAAGATTGGAGCAAAATATATTTTGCTTCACCTGAAGTAAAACAAAGCAAGGGTAGCAATCCTTATCTCAGACAAAGTGGCAGCAAAAATAGATAGCATCTAAAGAGATAAGGAAGGAAACTTTGACCTCCTACAAGGTACCATACACAATAAAGTCATTTCAATATTGAATGTATATGCACCCAGTGGGACAGCACACAAATTCTTAGAGGAGATGCTGAAAGAACTACAGGAAGACATAGACAGCAAAACTCTACTAGTGAGAAACTGCAACTTTCCGCTATCAGATCTAGATAAATCGAATCATAAAATAAACAAGAAAGAAGTTAAGAAGGTAAATAGATTGTTAGAAAAATTAGATATGGTAGACTTATGGAGAAACTGAATGGGGATAGAAAGGAATATACCTTTTTCTCTGCATTACATGGAACTTATACAAAAATTGACCATGTACTAGGACATGAAAACCTAATGATCAACTGCAGAAAGGCAGAAATAGTGAATACATCTTTCTAAGATCACAATGCAGTAAAAGTCATATGCAATACTGGGCCAAGGAGATATAGACCCAGAACAAATTGGAAACTGAATATCCTCATTTTAAAAAATGAGTGGACCAAAAATCAAATTATAAAAAGAATTAACCATTTTATCCTAGATAATGATAATAATAAAACAACATATAAAAACCTATGGGATTCATTCAAAGCTTCTCTCAGGGGATATAGTATAGCTCTAAATGCTTACATGACTAAATTGGAGAAACAAGAAATAAATGAACTAAACACACAACTAAAAAATTAGAAAAAGAACAAATCAAAAATCCCCAATTAAATACTAAATTAGAAATTCTAAAAATTAAAGGTGAAATTAATAAAATCAAACCCCCAAAATATTGAATTAATAAATAAAACCAAAAGTTGTTATTATGAAAAAACCAATAAAATTGATAAACCTCTGGTCAATTTGATTAAAAAAAAGAAGAAAACCAAATTGCTAGTATCATAAATGAAAAAGGTGAACTCACCACTAATGAGGAGAAAATTAAAGTAATAAATTAAAATTATTTTGCCCAACTCTATGCCAATAAATTTAATAATCTAAGTAAATTGGATGAATATTTACAAAAATATAAGTTGCCCAGGTTAAAGGAAGAATAGATTAAATACCTAAAGAACCCTATCTCAGGAAAAGAAATTCAACAAGCCATTATTGAACTCCCTAAAAAAATCTCCAGGGCCTGATGGATTCACAAGTGAATTCTACCAAAAATTTCAGGAACAATTGGTTCCAATTCTATATAAACTCTTTGGAAAAATAGGGAAAGATGGAATTCAGCCTAAGTCTTTCTATGAAACCAATATGGTGCTGTTACTTAAACCAGGAAGAGTTAAAACAGAGAAAGAAAATTATAAACCTATTTCCCTGATGAATATAGATGCAAAAATCCTAAATAAAATCTTAGCAAAATGACTACAACAAGTTATCACTAGGATAATATAGTATGATCAAGTAGGATTTATTCCAGGAATGCAGGGTTGGTTCAATATTAGGATAACTGTTAGTATACTCAAGTATATCAACAACAAACCCATCAGAAATCATATGATCATATCAATAGATGCTGAAAAAGCTTTTGACAAAATACAGCATCCATTCCTATTAAAAATACTAGAGAGTGTAGGGATAAAGGGACTGTTGCTTAAAATAATTAGCAGTATCTCTCTGAAACCATCAACAAGCATTATATTCAATGGGGAGAGGCTAGATGCAATCCCAATAAGATCAGGGGTGTAACAAGGGTGCCCATTATCACCACTACTATTCAATATTGTATTAGAAATGTAAGCATCAGCGATTACAGAAGCAAAAGAAATTGAAGGAATTAGAACTGGGAAGGAAGAGACAAAATTCTCACTCTTTGCAGATGACATGATGGTCTACCTAGAGAATCTCAAGAAATCTTCCAAAAAATTACTGGAAACAATTAGCAATTTTAGCAAAGTTGCAGGTTATAAAATAAACCCTCATAAATGCTCAACTTTTATTTTATATGTCTAGCAAGATACAGCAGGAAGAGCTAGAAAGAGAAATCCCATTCAAAGTAACCTCAGACAGTGTAAAATACTTGGGTGTCTATTTGCCAAGACAGAATCAGAATCTTTTTGAAAACAATTATAAAACACTTCTCACACAAATTAAATCAGATTTAAATAACTGGGCAAATATCAACCGCTCATGGATAGGTAGAGCTAATATAATAAAAATGACAGTTCTACCAAAACTAGACTATCTGTTTAGTGCCCTACCAATCAAAATTCCAAAAAAAAATTACTTTAATGAGTTAGAAAAAAAGTAAGTAAATTCATATGCAGAAATAAAATGTCAAGAATTGCCAGGTGTTTAATGAAAAAAGTGTAAAAGAAGGTGGCTTAGCCCTACTTGATTTAAAATTATATTATAAAGCATCAATCATCAAAACTGTTTGGTATTGGCTGAGAAATACAGTTGTGGACCACTGGAATAGACAAGGTTTAAAAGCAGGAGATGATTCCAGTAATCTGCTGTTTCATAGACTCAAAGAATCCAGCCATTCAGATAAAAACTCACTCTTTGATAAAAACTGCTGGGATAATTGGAAGTTAGTATGGAAGAAACTTAGATTAGACCAACACCTCACACCCTTTACCAAGATAATATCCAAATGGTTACAGAACTTAGACATAAAAAACAATTCTATAAGCAAATTTGAAGATCAAGGATTAGTTTACCTGTCAGATCTATGGAAAGGGGAGCAGTTTATGACTAAGGAAGAGTTGGAGAACATCACCAAAACCCAATTAGATGATTTTGATTACATTACATTAAAAAGCTTTTGCACAGATAAAACCAATGTAACCAAGATCAAAAGAAATGTCATAAACTGGGAAACAATCTTTACAACTAATGATTCTAACAAAGGACTCATTTCTAAAATATACAGAGAACTGAGGCATATTTTTAAAACAAAAAGCCATTCCCCAGTTGACAAAATGTCAAAGGATATGCAAAGACAATTTACAGATGAGGAGATCAAAGTAATCCATAGCCCTATGACAAAATGCTCTAAATCATTAATTATTAGAGAAATGCAAATTAAAGCTTCTCTGAGTACCACCTCACACCTCTCAGATTGGCCAATATGACCAGGAAGGATAATGATCATTGTTGGATGGGTTGTGGGAAATCTGTGACACTATTACACTGTTGGTGGAGCTGTGAACTCATCCAACCCTTCTGGAGAGCTATTTGGAACTATGCCCAAAGGGCAACAAAAATGTGCATACCCTTTGACCCAGCAATACCAGTTCTGGGTCTATACTCTGAAGAGATGATAAAAAGTGCAAAAACATCACTTGTACAAAAATATTTATAGCAGCCCTGTCTGTGGTGGCAATGAATTGGGTAGCAAGTAAATGTCCTTCAATTGGGGAATGGCTTAGCAAACTGTGGTATGTGTATATCATGGAACACTCTTATTCTATTAGAAGCCAGGAGGGACAGGGATTTTAGCGAAGTCTGGAACGATTTGCATGAACTGATGCTGAGTGAGATGAGCAGAACCAGAAAAACACTGTACACCCTAACAGCAACATGGGAGTGATGTTCAATCTTGAAGGACTCACTCATTCCATCAGTGCAACAATCAGGAACAATTTTGGGCTGTCTGCAAAGGAGAGTGCCAGCTGTATCCAGATAAGGAGCTGTGGAGTTTGAACAAAGTTCAAGGACTATTCCCTTTAATTTAGAAAAAACAGATAGCTTATTGTCTGATCTTGTCACCTCTTAGACTCCTCTTCTTTAAGGATATGATTTCTCTCCCATCACACCCAATTTGCATCAAGGTACAACATGGAAGCAAAGCAAAGACTGACAGAGTGCTTTCTGTGGGGGTGGGGTGAGGGAAGCAAGATGGGGGGAATTGTAATACTGAAATAATATCTTTAATAAAAATTAATTTAAAAAAAGAACCCATACACACATCAAACAGTAATTTTAATCTTTGTTTAGCCCCATCAAAATATACATGATGAACTATTGTCAATAATAAAATATAATTTCTGAAGAATTTAAATATTTACATATATACATAATGATTTTCAAGGCAATAAAAAATGCTCTTTCATATACTTTCTTTTGGTCTGCATTGTAATGGTGAATATGCATAGAAATCTACCTTTTTGTGATCTGTATTTTTATATCTAGGTGACCAAGACCATAAATCAATTATTTAAACTTTAGTGGCCCTAATCTCCATATTAATTTCATTGCTTTTGGGGGGTGGGGTGGGAGGAAAGAACCTAAACTTAATAGAGTAGATTTTGATCCTTCCAAAATTAAGAAGTCTTTCAGTCCAAAATAATGACTCTGGTTAACACCAAAGAAATAAAGTATGAAAAAATTTCTGACAAGGGATACCAAGCCAATTAAAAGAAACAGAAATATAAAAAAGCATCAAAAGATAATGATAATAATAAATTATTACACATTAATATATAAGCAGAAAAATATAACTTTGTATCATAAATGCAAAGGAATCTAAAAGAGAATATAAATTTCCCAAGAAATATCATGATATGAGAAGAATGAACTAGGGTTAGTAAGGTGACATTGTGGATAGAATGTTGGGTCAAGTCAGGAAAATTCGTTTTCTTGACCTCAGACACAAACTAGCTGGGCACATCATTTAACTTTTCTTACCTCAATTTCTTCATCTATAAAATGACCTGAAGAAGGAAATAGCAAAGCACTCCTGGATCTTTGCCAAGAAAATTTCAAATGATTCTCAAAGTATCAGACAAAATTGAAAATGACTGAACAACAATGTAAATAACAATATAGCAAAAATGTAATCATATAGACTTCCCAAATTTCCCATATTACATTAAGAAGAGACTCCAGAAGGGTTCAAAAAAGAAAAAAAATTTAAAAAGTTAAGAATGAATATAAATCAGATCTCTGAATAAATATTTTTAAAATAGCAGATTATAAAAACATCCATAATGGGGAATTTGTTTCTCAAAACAAATGAGAGAGGAATATGTTAGAAATTAAAAAAAAAACACTAAAGTGAAAAAGAAGCAAAAAGTAACCTTGACAAAAAATGAATTCTATATAAACAATAGACATTGATTTGAAGATAAAATATACAGAAATAACATAGGGAACATAGGAAAGAAATATTTCAAAGCCCAAACAATAAAATCATTACATTGAATCATGCCCATAACAGAAAATTTTGTAATTGTTTATAATGATGATGATGATAAACCAATTATAAAATAATAAAATGAATTTCTAATAAGACTACATTATTCTACAGTGACAAGAATTTGCATTGGAAATAGAATTGCAAATCTAGAGAAGCAAATGAGTTCAAATTGAAAACCAAATTAATATATCTATTTTAAAGATAGACTCAATCACATTATTCTCTTAATTAAGGTTCAGTCTTGAAACAAAATGAAATACTCATAAGTCATTGGACAGTTAACAAAATGAATTTCATTTTGCACTATAACAGTAAGAATATGTAAAAAGGATATAGTAAAACTTAACTTCTCTGGATCCAGCTCCTCATCTTTATATAGAAATTTATTTAGTCAAAAGGATAGGATTAAATGATTCTTGTGCTCTTTAGAAAACTACCAAGGGAAAGGGACCTGATTGCAAATGAATGGAATGGTTTTATACCATTAAGTAAAAAAGAGAAACTGAGTCAGGGATGTAGGGGAAAGTCTTTTCCT
Source organism: Macrotis lagotis (assembly GCF_037893015.1). Classification (NCBI taxonomy): domain Eukaryota; kingdom Metazoa; phylum Chordata; class Mammalia; order Peramelemorphia; family Peramelidae; genus Macrotis; species Macrotis lagotis. The sequence continues at coordinate 181,066,710 of NC_133659.1, read as the reverse complement.
GAGGACTACTTCATCAATTTTTAAGGAAAATTAATTCCTGTCATGAAAGGAAAAAATAAAAATACGTGGATCTAACCTATGTAGGAGGAGGAAAAGAGCAGAATCATAGAACTAACCTATGATGTAACAATTATCAGTAAATATTAGTCTTATCACATCCTGGAACCTGGTTTATCACTAGTTGGGAGTAGGAGGCGGGACAGAATGGAAGATATGGATATTCAATAGATGAGATGGATTTAGAGGATTTCTTGAAGGAAACAGTAAGAGACAAGAATAGCATACTTGACTTCCAAACCAATCCATATAATAGAAATGCATGAAAGCTGAATAAATAGAAACATCAAGAAAAATATATATCTAATTAATACTTTACTATTAGATGTTGTTTTTATAAAAACAGAAAACAAGAATGAGGATAATTTTTAAAAAAAGCAAAAATATAACATTAAGAGAAATTAAAGGCTATACTAATAGATACATTTGAGAGAATATAAAGAATTAGGAGATGTATAAGTAAAGAACTGACCATGCTGAGGGAAGGGAGCAGAACCAAGAGAACAATATACACATTAACAACAACATTGTGAGTTCATCAGCCCTGATAGATGCAATTTCACTCAGCAATTCAGAGAACCAGGATAATCCTATTAGCCTGGCTGTGGGCAATGCTATCCACATCTGGAGGAAGAAAAACAACATGAAATAAAACAAAACAATACAAAATCCTTCAGAGTCTTAGGAACACTACATTCACTTTTTTTTATAGACTTTTCAAAGGCAATGGGGTTAAGTGGCTTGCCCAAGGCCACATGGCTAGGTAATTATTAATCCAGGTTCTCCTGACTCTAAGGTCAGTGCTCTATCCACTGCACCACCTAGCTGCCCCTGACTACATTCACTTTAAAGAAAATATCTTTTATGTATTTCTTTCTCTCAACCCTAATACCTCAGCCTGATAATGGTTAAACTGTAAACATGCTCAACACAAATGTGTAAATACAACATTAACATGACAGTTCACTGCTGAGGGGAGGGGAGATGGGAAGGGAGTATTAAAGGAAATTTTGTAACTTAGAAATATACATAGGAATCTAGATGAATATTAAAAAACACTTACATAACATATATTTGGAAAAGTAAAGCATCAATTTGAAAAATAAAAAACAATGAACTGACCACACATTTCTTGGAACCTCCAATAGGAAAACCTCCTAAATGTATATATATTAAATAGTATATTTAATTTTCAGCCCCACAAGATACTTCAGAATTATACCTACACATATACATTCATATACAGACAATATACCATGGTTTAGAAAAAACAAAATATATTTAAAGGGAAAAATAATAGATATATACTTTAAAGCATAAATAAATAAACTATTAATAATACATAAAAACAAATAATATGATTATCATGAGTAATTAATAGGACAGGAAAACAAATAATAGAAACAAAAACAACAATATGAATAAGAATGATAACAATGAAGCAAATTGGCAAATTTTCTGAGATATAGCTAAAGTAGTGCTCAGAGAAAAATAGCATTCCTTGAGAACGTCTATTTTCAATATAGAAAAATAGATCAACCAAGCAAAATGTTTATATTTTTATAATTAGAAAATCAGCAATAAAAATAAACAAAGATGAGGCAATTTAGAAAATTAAGGAGGAATGAATTAACTGGGGAAAGACTAGAGAATTACCAAAGAAAACTAACACTGGCTTTAGAAGACAAAAAAAAAATTGATAAGTGGAAGCCACTTTAATTAAATAATAGGGTTGAGAGTCAAATGAACAAAACTAGACATGAAAATGATATTCATAAAAGATATTAAAATAACTATCAGAAGCCATTATAAGCAGTGAAATTGCATCAAAATTAGTATTATAAAATAAAAGGATTATTTAAATTATTATAAAAGATCAAATTAAGAGAAAACCAGTAAAGATATAAAGCAATAAAAATTTAGAAAAGGAAACTAAGACTGAAAAAATATACCAAATATTGAAAAATCCTAGTCCAGATGAATTTTTGGCAACAGTAACAGTTTATCTAATTTTTAAAAAAAATAATACTTATTAGGGAACTTCTAGGGTAGAAGTATAATGGCAGTGTGAAGCTAGCATACTCCCAGACCTTTTTCCTACATGATGTTAAATGAAACTACTATAAAGCTACAGACCCCATTAAAATAAAAAGATTGAAATAAATCTTCAATTGTAGTCATTTTAGAGAACCTTCAGTGAAGGACTGTCTCTTTGATGGAAAAGGGAAAAGGGGAAGTCCAGCTAGGCAAGAGAATAGGACAGGGCAATATCCAGTAGGAGACTTTTAGCCATAGTGCAGCCCACGCCCTGGCAGTTGGACAGCAGCACAGGTCCTGGCAGCTAGATAGCAAGCCAGCAGAGAGAATGCTAACCCCAGTCACAGTCTGAAGTCTGGGAACACTGGGGCAAAAGCTAGGACTGGGTTGCCAACCAACATTGCATAGGGAGAATCTGTATATAAAGAAGGAAACAAACAAGCAAGCACAAGCCAGGCCTGGCCTACACAAGCAACATCTTGGCCAGCTATAAGTCAGGGATCAGAACTCAGCCCCTGTACAAAAAGCTCAGAACTTTACTCCATTTAGAACAAGAAGGAACTCAAACAATCAAAATGAGCAAAAAATCTAAGAGTAGCAACCATTGAAAGCTACCATGCAGATAGAGAGATCATAAAAATGCCAACTCAGAAGAAGAAAGCATTGACAAATTATGTACATAAGAAGTCTTAAAGGAGTCTTTGAATAGGATTCTAATTCAATATCTCATAAAAGAGCTTAAAATGAATGTAAAAACCAAAGAACAGAGGAAGAAGGAAAATGGAAAAAAAGAAATGAGAGTCCTGTAGGAAAATTGTGAAAAATCAATCAACTCCTCTAAAAGTAGAAATAAACAACTAGAAGAAGAATGTAACATTTCAAAAAATAAAACTGACCAACTAGCAAAGGAAAGAAACTCATCTAAAAGTCAGATCAACTAACTGGAAAGGAAATGCAATTCAGCAAAAACTAAAATTATTCAAGTAGAAAAGGAAACAAAAACACTAGCTGAAGATAGTAAAACCCTGAATATTAGAATTAGACAAATATAAACCAATAAATATATGAGACAGCAAAATTCCATCAAAAAAAAGTCAAAAGGTTGAAAAAATTCAAGGAAATGTAAAGTGCTTTATTGGAAAAACAACCTACCTGGAAGATAGATCCAGAAGAGATAATTTAGGAATTATTGGTCTAACAGACCAATCAAAAAGCCTGGAAAATATCTTTTTTAAAATTAATTTTTATTAAAGATATTATTTGAGTTTTACAATTTCCCCCCCCAATCTTACTTCCCTCCACCCACTCCCCCACAGAAAGCAATCTGTCAGTCTCTACTTTGTTTCCATGTTGTACCTTCATCCACATTGGGTGTGATGAGAGAGAAATCATATCCTTAGAGATCAGACAATAAGATATCTGTCTTTATCTAAATTGCATGGGATAGCCTTGAACTTTGTTAAAACTCCACAGCTCCTTATCTGGATACAGATGGTACTCTCCTTTGCAGACAGCCCAAAATTACTCCCAATTGTTTCACTGATGGAATGAGCTAGTCCTTTAAGGTTGAACATCACTACCATGTTGCTCTAAGGGTATACAGTGTTTTTTTGGTTCTGCTCATCTCACTCAGCATCAGTTCATGCAAATACCACCAGGCTTCCCTGAAATCCCATCCCTCCTGGTTTCTAACAGAACAATAGTGTTCCATGACATGCATAAACCACAGTTTGCTAAGCCATTCCCCAATTGAAGGACATTTACTTGATTTCCAGTTCTTTGCCACCACAAACAAGGCTGCTATAAATATTTTTGTACAAGTAATGTTTTTACCCTTTTTCATCATCTTTTCATGATATAGACCAAAGGGTATGCACATTTTTGTTTCCCTTTGGGCATAGTTCCAAATACCTCTCCAGAAGGGTTGGATGAGTTCACAGTCCCACCAACAGTGTAATAGTTTCCCAGATTTCCCACAAGTCTTCCAACAATGATCATTATCCTTTCTGGTCATATTGGCCAATCTGAGAGGTGTGAGGTGGTACCACAGAGCAGCTTTAAATTGCATTTCTCTAGTAATTAATGATTTAGAGCATTTTTTTCATATGGCTATGCATTGCTTTGATCTCCTCATCTGTATATTGCCTTTGCATATCCTTTGGCCATTTGTCATTTGGGGAATGGCTTTTTGTTTTAAAAATATGACGCAGTTCTCTGTATATTTTAGAAATGAGTCCTTTGTCAGAATCATTAGTTGTAATGATTGTTTCCCAATTTATTACATTCTTTTGATCTTGGTTACAGTGGTTTTATCTGTGCAAAAGCTTTTTAATTTAATGTAATCAAAATCATCCCTTCCCTTCCCTTCCCTTCCTTTCCCTTCCCTACCTCATTTAAATATGGTTTGTTTAAAGTTCCATAATGTCTTTAAAAATAAAACTTGAGTCAAGGTTTATTCGTAGTCCTCAGGGTCTATACCAGGTAAAATTGGAGAGCAAAATTGGTTCAGTGTCCTTCTACTATCTTTTTTATTAAATTATTTAAAATTTTATTTTAAAATTCCAAACTTAAACAATAAGAAATATGAGTTTTTTCTTGTACTCAGAACACAAAAGGAGGAAATTATCCCTTTTGCCTTCGCTTTCTTTCAAATTTCTTTCTGTTTTCTTCTATACCTGTAATTTTTATTTTTTATTCTCATTTTGAACAAATTTATTTTTACATACATTAATAAAATATTCTTGTTTAAGAGTAAATGAAATATCCCCTCCCTCCATAAATATAGACTTGCTTGAGCGATAAAGTAAAGGGGAGAGAAAAAATTAAAATAAAAAATATAATAGTAAGAACTGTAGGTATGGCCAGGTGGTAAAATGGAGGGAGCCCCAGCCATGAGCACCCAAGCCCACATCCAGCCCTGTAGACCCAACAATCACCCAGCTGTGTGACATGCAAGCCATCCGATCTCCACTGCCCTGCAAAAAACAAAAAGAAGAAAAAAACCGATCCAAAATAAAATAAAATAGTAATAATAGTAGGTGTGGCTGGGTGGTGGACAGAGCATTGGCCCTGGAGCCAGGAGCATCCGGGTGCAAATCCAGCCTCAGACAACCACCAATCACCCTGCTATGTGTCTCCAGGCAGGCCACCCAGCCCCATTTTCCCTGCACCCTCCCCCTAATAATAATAATAATAATAATAATAATAATAATAATAATAATAATAATAATAATAATAAATGTGCTTCAGTCTTTGTTCTAATACCAACAACTCTGTCATGGGTGGATCACATTCTTTATGGTAAGTCCATCGCAAAACTTACTTCCATATTTTTCTACCATTGCCATTGCTGATCGCAACTCCCTCCTTTCTTATTTCTCCACTATCATGTACTATATTTTCTCTCCTTTCAATCCGACTCTGTTATAGGGTAGCTGAGTGGCACAGCAGACAGATCCCTGGTCCTGGGACCAAGAGGCCCTGAGCCCCCATACCATCCCTTAGGGCTAGTCTCCACCTGGCCATATGGTCCTGGACAGGCCATCCAATCGCAGCCCCTTGCAAAAAGTAAAAAAGAAAATGTGTTATATCTGACCACTCTCTCCCCATGGTCCATCCTCTCCTCCTTTATTCACATCCCCACCCCTTCCCCCTGCTCCCCGCTCCTTCTTACTCTAGATGTCTATACCCCATTGAGCATAATTGCTATTTCTTCTCCTAGCCACCTCTGATGATAGCAAAGGTTCCCTCATCCCCCCTTGCCTCCCCCTTCCATATCATTTCAATAGCTCATTGTAATAAAGAAAAATCTTATATGAAATATCTTGGCCTATTCCCCCTCTCCTTTTTCTTTCTCCCATTACATTTCCCCTTTTTTCTATTGACTCCATTTTTACACCATATTTTATCTTCGAATTCAGCTTTCTCCTGTGCTTCAACTATAAAAGCTCCCTCTACCTGCTCTATTAACTGAGAAGGTTGATATGAGTATTATAAGTGTCATTTTTCTATAGAGAAATACATGCAGTTCATCATCATTAAGTCTCTCATATTTTCCCCTTCTACTCCACTCTCTATGCTTCACCTGAGTCCTGTATCTGAAGATTAAGCCTTCTGTTCAGCTCTGGTCATTCCAAAAGGAACCTTTGAAATTTCCCTGGTTCATTGAAAGTCCATCTTTTTCCCTGGAAGAGGACATTCAGCCTTGCTGGGTAGTTCATTCTTGGCTGCATTCTAAGCTCTTTTGCCTTCCGGTATATTGTATTCCAAGCCCTACGAGCTTCCAATGTAGTTGTTGCTAAGTCCTGTGTGATCCTGACTGCAGCTCCACGATATTTGAACTGTGTCCTTCTGGCTGCTTGTAACATTTTCTCTTTGACTTGGGAGTTCTGGAACTTGGCTATAATATTTCTAGCGTTTGGTATTTTTGGATCTCTTTCTCCAGGGGATCAGTGGATTCTCTCCATTTCTATTTTGCCCTCTGCCTCTAGAATATCAGGGCAATTTTCCTGTAGTAATTCTTTGAAAATGATGTCAAGGCTCTTTTCCTGATCATGGCTTTCAGGTATTTCAATAATTTTTAAATTATCTTTCCTAAGTCTTTTTCCATCTCAATTGTTTTTTCAATGAGATATTTCACATTTTCTTCTAATTTTTCATTTTTTTTTTTGGTTTTGAAGTATTGATTCCTGATTTCTGGTAAATCCATCAATCTCCCTGAATTCTATTCTTTGTCTGAAGGATTTGTTCTCCTCAGGGAGTTTTCTTATCTCTTTTTCCATCTGGCCAGTTTTGCTTTTTAAAGCATTCTTCTCCTCAATAACTTTTTGAACTGTTTTATCCATTTGACCTAAACTGGTTTTTAGCATGATATTTTCTTCAGCATTTTTTTTCTGGATTTCCTTGACTAAGCTGCTGACTTCATTTTCATGTTTTTTCTGTATCTCTCTCCAAGCTTTTACCTTTACTCTATATATATCCCTTTGCTTCAAATGAGTTTCTTGTAATCAGCATATTGTATGATTCTGGTTTTTAATCCACTCTGTTATTTGCTTAAGTTTTAAGGGAGAGTTCATCCCATTCACATTCAAAGTTATGATTACTAATTCTTTATTGCCTTCCATGCTATCTTCTCTCTGTTTGTATTTTTCCTCCCTTCCCCCCTTTATCAATATTCCCATTTTGTTTCTGAATACCACCCACTTCAGTGTTTTTGCCCTTCTATATCACACCGTCCCCTTTCTTTCCCCTTTCCCTTTTTCCCTTTTCCTTCCCTTCCTTTTGTTATTTCCCCTCCCCCCCACTCCCCTTCGCTTTCACCCGCACTCTTTTCTCCTTGTAATACTTGAATGGTTAGATGTTTTATAAGTTAACTGAGTATCTGTAGGTTGACTTTAAGACAAGTCTGATGAGAAGAAGATTCACGTGTTTCTCATCTGCTCCCTTCTTCCGCTCTATTACCATAGGTTTTTTGTACTTCTTAGTATAATGAGATTTACCCCCATTCAATCCCCTCCCTCCTCCCATCACTTTCCTGTCCCCCTCTTTAAGGAGGTAGTGTTTTTAGATCATTCTATCTAAGTCATAGAAAATTCTGAGCGTCTGTCCCTTCTACGTTCAGTATATTCTATTGAAAAGAGGCAAAATTCCTGAGAGTTATTAGAGTCTTTCTCCCAAGTGGGGTTAAAGCCAGTTACATCTCTTTAGATAGCAGTCTCATGGATAGATCATCAATGTCCATCATTTCTGGCTAGGTATATTTTCTCTGTTAGAGATACCATTCTCAAGATTTATAAGAATCTTTTTCCCCATGCTGGGATATAGCCAGGTTTCAACTTACTGGATAGCATTTTTTTTTTACTTTTACTGCCCCCTTGTTTTTTTTGTTTTTTTTTTTACCTTTTCATGTGTCCCTTGAACCTCCTGTTTAATGTCCAAATTTTCTGTTTAGCTCTGGTCTTTTCATTAGAATTTTTTGGAATTCTTCCATTTTGTTAAAATGTCCATCTTTTTCCCTTGGAAGAGAAGGCTTTGCTTTGCCGGAAAGTAGATTCTTGGCTGCATTCCAAGCTTCGTTGCTCTTTGAATATCTCCTTCCAGGCCCTTTGATCCCTTAATGTTGATGCAGCCAGGTCCTGCATGATCCTTACTGTGGCTCCTTGATATTTAAATTGTTTCTTTCTGGCTACTTGCAGGATTTTCTCTTTTATCTGGTAGTTCTGGAATTTGGCCAAAATATTCCTTGGTGTTTTCATTTTAGGATCTTTTTCTGGTGGGCATCGATGTACTCTTTCAATAACTACTTTGCCCTCTGATTCCATGATATCAGGGCAGTTTTCTATCATTAGATCCTGTAATATTAAGTCCAGGCTTTTTTTTTCTCTTCAATGTTTTCAGGAAGTCCTATAATTTTCAGGTTGCCCCTCCTTGATCTATTCTGGAGGTCAGTGGTTTTTTCTTTTATGTAAGAATTATTTATTGGAAAAACTGATAGAATTGAACAGAATATTCAACTCAGCAACCAAGTTCTTTAACTACTTTTAGTCTCCCTCATACTATAAAATTCAATTACTTGATACTCAATTTTTTCAGGCATCATTTAGATAAAACTTTAATTTTGGCAGATGCTTAAAATACCAGGGATGATTGTCTGATACCATGTAGACATGACTGTCTTACAAACAGCAGTGAGGGGGGGGAGAGAGAGAGAGAAAGAGATTGAGAGAGAGAGACTGTGCTACCCATGGCCAGATTGCCTCTCATAGACTCACTCTGCACTCAGGAACACTTTTCCTGGTTTCTCTAACATATAGGTTATAATAAATTCTTTCAATTTATTTAAGAGCCAGATTAGCTTGTATCTTTAAATACCATTGTTCTCTTTTTCCCATAGTGCCCCCAAAAAGGTGAAGTTTCAAGTTAACGCACAGAATGAATACCATGCACTGACCTGGAGGGAGGGGAAAGGCTATTTTATCTCATCTCTCTTTCAGGTCTCAAGAAATAGGCTTTTGATGTTGATTTTTTTTTGGGGGGGAGTGGTGGTTCATTTTTCCTTTTTAGCTATATGTTCAAGCAGTGAAAACCTGGACATAGACTAGACCTGTGTTGATCTTGGAAACAGGATTTCTGGATGAATGTTTCTGCCAAGTCAGAAGTAATGCACTGAGAAGTCAGGTTGACTGGAACTTGAATCCAAGATGCAATGTGACTTGCAATTTGGTGGGACTGTGCTATATAAGAAAGTGCATTTGTGGGGACAATTGTGCCCCTAGGTGTCAGGAGGGTGTTTGTTATTAGGATTTCTTTGAAGTAAGTATTCTTTTGTAAAAGTTAACCTCACTATTAAATGACCAAAACAAGCTAAGGTGTAGATGACCTCTAGAGGTGAGGCAACTGAACAACCTTCCCCAGTATTCCTTATTCAAGAGAACTAGGGGAGGAATATGTGGCACACTTGGATTCTGCAATAGGTTCCACAGTAATCACTGTTACATGTGGCAGTTTTCATTTTAACTGTTTTATGTTGATGTAAGAATTCTGAAAAAATACAAATTAAAGTAACAATGCTTGTATGGAATTTAATGGAGGTAAAGAATGAAATATTTTTACCTGTATGTACTACAAGCCACCTAAACAGAAAAAGTGGAATGAAAGAAAAGTTCAGAAAAGAGATCAAAATTCTGGTTTAGAAGTATAACATAGTTGTGAGATCATTTATCCAGATAGTATCAGGACTTATCATTGTGCCAAAAATAATGCAGCAATAACTTCTTGATTTGCTTTAATGAAAAGTTTATCTTTCAACAAAGAGAAAGATTATGCAAGTTTTAATTCTAAATGTTTTCTGGGGTGGAAATAATGAGAATTTAAGATAGAAATGCCATAACTTCCTAAGGTTTATGATAGGGAAGGAAAGGAGAACCAAGGATTATACCATATGAATATTAGATTTTATGAAAGTCTATATCAAGGTTTGTAGAAAAAAAGATAAATATGCTATCATGAACTATAATTTTATACTGAAATTTATCTCAGAAGGGATATGAAACTTTCAGCAATGTTAAATCTCAAGGTACAATAGAAATATTTAAATGAAGTTAGAAACTGGGTATTATCTAAAGAAGAAAATGTAGGTTACAGTGAAATCACCAAACTAAATTTTCATATGTGTGCATGTGTAGCTACGTGTGTGTATACAAAATACAGAAGTGTGAGCAGGTGGCATAAGATGAATATATAATCATCGTATATCCCTAGGGAAAGATTTTAAGAGAGCTAAAACTCAAAATAAACTGAGATTAACGGAGGAAGCTAAGGAGAAAAAAAAAAGAATTGTTGAGATATATCATATAAATGAGAAAGGTCAAAAAAGGAAAAGGACTACTATTTGCGTTAGGAGTTCAACATTTTTATTTTGTTTCTTTCTGGAAGAGACCATGATGCTTGTATTGGGTAAAGTAGGTGGTTCAGTGGATAGCATTGAACTTGGAGTCAGGAAGACCGGAGTTCAAATCTCAGCTTCAGATTAACCATGAGAGATGCAGGTGACTTGACTTCTATTAATCTCGATTTCATCATTTAAAAAATTGGTATAAACAATGGCACCTCCCATTGTTGTGAGGAGCAAATAAAATAATAATTATAAAGTACTTAGTTCAGGATCTTAAACATATTATGTACTTAATAAATGTTTATATTGATCACCATCATAAATTACAGAATGAAAATAGCTCAAAGAAATTGATACCTAAGACAAGAAAAACAACCATAAGAGCTGTAATCAATTCAAGGGACTTGATTCACATGAACAATATCCTCACATAGCCAAAGCACTGGGAAATATGTTTTTCCCTGTAGTTATTTCTAATATTTGAAAGAGGGAGGAGGGTGATAAATCATAGAACTGAAGAAGCGCAAATGTATTGATTTTCAAAATAAGAGAGTAGAGTCTTCCCTACTAAACCAATGAGCTTGACTTTGATTCCCAGGAAAATATAGAGTGGATATTAAAATAGATAGTAAACCCATAAGAAATAAGATAATGACAACACAGAGCTAGCATCACTTCTTCAAGTATAAATTATATTACATTAGTCTCATAAATACCTTAGTCCCATGTTTAAAAAAATTAAATTTGTAGATCAAAAGAATTCTGTAAAAATTACTAGAATTTTAATGCAAGATTTAGTGAAATATCTCATATCACTTAGAGAAAAGACAGAAAAATATGGTTTAGAAAATAATCTATATGAATTTGGAATTGGTTGAATGACTAATTTGAGCAGTAGTAATTAAGTTGTTTAATGTTAACTTGGCAGTAGTTCTTCAGTGGGATGCCCCAGCCACCTGTGCTTGGGCCTGGACTGTTTGATGTTCTTATCAATGACTTCTCAAAAGCATGAATATCATGCTTATCATATTTGTAGATGACAGAGATCTTGGAGAAATAGATGCCTATTATTTTTAAATATAGAACAAGAATAGCTAAAAGAAGGTTGACATCAAGGATACATAAAGTTAAAGTAAAATAAAAATCATTTGCTTTAATCAATTCAAGGTACCTAATTCATATAAATTATAGGTTAACATGCTACAGGGGAAAGACAGCATACAACAAAGAAATTGATAGGCTAGAACAATGGATTGAGTCTAATAAAAAGTAAATTATGTGGTCAATACAAAGTCTTAAATCTGATTTCCATTTCACAAAAACAAGATGAAGGAAGCATGTTGTATGCAGTTTTTCTGAAGAATATCCAGAAATATTAATGGTTTACAAACTCAATATAAATCAGCAATGACAGAACAACAAATATACATTTATATATATATATATATATATATATATATATATATGTGTGTACACAATACATATGCATACATATACATGTTTATGCATGTGTGTATTATATATACATTTAAAATATATGCTCTCATAAAGAGAAAATATATATATATATATACATATATATATATATATATAGCCTTTATTTGGCATGCAACATGCAACATTATGATTATTAGAAATTATAAAACAAAATATTATCAAAGATGATAAATAATACTGTGACATATATGAATATATACATACAAGCAAACATACACAGATATGAATGTTTGCATGCATATGTATTTTGGTACCAGTCACAAAACAAAGAGGATCTTCAACTATTGAGGAATAGGTAAACAATAAATAAATAAAGGCAATGGAATATTGTTGCACCACAAGAAACCACAAATTTGATAATTTCAGAGCAAATTGGACAAGCTTTTATGATCAGATATTGAATGAAGTGAATTTAACTTAGAGAAGATATTATACAATAATAAAGTTTATAGAGATAAGCAATTTAGTAATATTTCAAACTTAATAAAAGTTTACAACTAAACTACAGAAAAATCATTATTACAGTGATAGAGTAGAGAACTGAAGTCAAATTGCACCACCTACCACCTGTCAGAGAAACGTTAGACTTAAAATCCAAAACATATCTTGACATATGGACATGGACATGGTTCTAGTTCTAGAATTTTGTTTCCCTTCCTAGTGTCTATTTACTGTGAAGTAAAGGTTGATGCTTGTTTTGTTTTGGAAGGAAAATGAAATAAAGAAAAATCAATATATTTTAAAATTCCTAATATTTGATCTGTCAAAAAATAATACTCTCTCTCTAGGCTAAAATTAAGCTCCAAATCAGTGAGGTTTCATAGAATGATTAAAGTCTCTCACATAGTAAGTTTCCCCATTGCATTTTCTATATATGGGAAGTATGGAAAGTTTTTGAGAGTTTTGCAGAAGCTGCAGATGACATGCAAAGACAGTAGATGTCACAGAACTTAAGATAAAATACTTAAGCCAAATTTTAAAGTAACACTGTAAACACCCCATAAAACAAAAAAAGATCCATTTTTCTTCTCTAATTGAAAGGGAAAATATAAAAATTTTACCTAGATTTTCCAAACTACAGGGTACCATCTTTAACTGTATGATATGCGAGAGATAATTGTATAAAATAATAGAAAGTGTACTGGATTTGCAATCACAAAGTTATGGATTCAAAATTTTCTCCTAACATTTAAAAAGTTTAGATATTATTTGGGAGGAGAGAGAGAGAGAGAGATTATAGCTTCTATTTTGCCCATTACTTTTTATAGTGGTTATAGATTAACACTCTACCTACCACTGATGAGTATGAGTACCTCATCTGTGAAATGCAGCTAAGAATACCTGAAGCACCTATTTGACAGGAAAGTGGTTAAGTTCAAATGACTTATTTATAAAGTATTTGGAAATCTTTAAGATTTTATATAAATGTGAGCTATTGTTTTGAGAATAACAACATTCATTAAGAAATTAAAGGATAACATTTCACCATTAATGCTAGATATGCTTCATAGTCCAAAATACTTCTTATACAACTTCATTTTCCTTTATAGCATCTTAGTATAAAAGAAATTACAGAAATACTGCTTTGATTTATAGGTAGAAAAAAGAGAGAAAACAAGTAACTGAGTCAATTTGACAAGAGTAGACAGTAGTAGAACTGATAGCTATATGACCAACTTTACAGATTCACTAAGTCTTGGTGGACTGGGTACTATGATTGAGTTCTTGAGAAATGATTCCAGTTGTCTCTTTCAGTTCTAGGAATCATTAGTTGAGAAAAGTCTATGAACATATGCATTTGAGACTAAACAAAACTGCTGAAATATGCATTGTAGGAAATAATCTTATTGTTACTTCCTTTTGTGTTACCAAAATTATACTCTCTAGAAAATTTAATTTTTAATTCTATAACAGAATTAAATTTCTCCAATCATGGCATAGGATACTAAGAAGAATAAATCAAAAGGATTAGGGGATCATAAATATCCCTAGAAATAGAAAAATATGAGCTATTTCAACCTCAGCTTGACTATGGCTACTGAAAGAAAGGACAGCTATATGGATAAGTCAGTTTGGAATCAGGGAGACTCATCATCCTGAGTTCAATTATGGTCTCAGACACTTTATGTGTGACCCTGGGCAAGTCACTTAATCTTGTTTGTAATCCTCATCTATAAAATCATCTGGTGAAGGAAAATGAAAAGCAAATCATTAGTTTTGTCAAGAAAATTCTAAAAATAGTTATGTAGAGTCAAACATACCTGAAGTAGCTGAACAACAATTAAAAGAAAATACTAGAAGACTGACAAAATATTTTAAAATGGTTCTGGGAACCAGACAATGGTTGATACACAAACTCCTTCACTTTGAGCCAAATTAATTTATCAGTCAACTAATCAGCAGGCATCTTTTACCTACTATATTCAGACACTGTGTTGAATTCTGAAACAAAAATCTAATAACCCTTGTTTTTAGAGAGGTTACATTATTTGGTAGGAGAGAGAGAGAGAGAGAGAGAGAGAGAGAGAGAGAGAGAGAGAGAGAGAGATTATAGCTTCTCTTTCATCTTCTTTATGTGTTAAAATGTCTTAAAGGGTGAATCATTCCAAAATCCATTACTGTTTCAATTTGTTTTCTTATTAGTGATTCTTAATGCAATATAATTAAAATGTGCTTTTGGGGAGGGGGAGCTAAATCCATCTTGGGATATCATGAAAAGACAGTACTTGAGGTAAGCTTTGACAGAAATGAAGGATTCTAACCAAGAGCAATGGGAATTCAAGGAAGCTTGGAAGGATTTGCATGAACTGATACTGATTGAGATGAGAAGAACCAGAAAAACAGTGTACACCCTAACAGCAACATGGGAGTGATGACCAACCTTGATGGACTTCCAACAGTACAGCAACCAGGGACAATTCTGGGCTGTCTTCAATGGAGACTACCATCTGTATACAAAGAAAGAATTGTGGACTTTGAAGAAAGACCAAAGACTATTACTTTCAACTTAGAAAAAGAAGTTATCTTATTATGTAATTTTGCTATCTCTTATACTTTACTTTTCTTCCTTACACATATAATTTATCTTTCATCACATTCAACTGAGATTAATGTATACCATGGAAACAATGCAAAGAGTAACAGAATGCCTTCTGTGGTGGGGGGGGGGAGAGCAAGAATGGGGGAAAATGTGAAACTCAAAATAAATAAAATATTCCTTAAAAAACAAAGAAATTGAGGCAGCTGGGTGGCAGGTGGATAGAGCACTGGCCTTGGAGTCAGGAGTACCTGAGTTCAAATCTGATCTCAGACACTTAATAATTGTGTGAAAAGCTGTGTGGCCTTGGACAAGCCACTTTACCCTGTTGCCTTGCAAAAAAACAAAACAAAAAACAAAAAACAAAACTAAAAAAAATGAAAGATTCTAACTATCTTTTGTTAGGAGGAATGTATTCCAGGCATGGGAGAAAGTACAGATATGGGTGATTGTTTGGTGTAAGGAACAGAAAGTAGGATAGGTTAACTAAAGAGAGTATGTGAAGAGAAGTCATGTAAACTATAGCTAAAAGAACAAGGTATCTGAAGACTTGAAATGTCAAAATTAGAAGTTTATATTTGATTCTAGATATAATTAGGAGTCTCTGGAATACCATTGTCTTATAATATTGAAAAGTTTGCATTCTATAAAAGGGAGGCTTTTAACCCTAAACCTAACTCTAATGGAAAAGAAAATTATATATTTATTTACATAGTCTTTACATATTTATATGTTTTTATTTTTATTTATTATTTTATTATATTATTTTTATTATATTATATTATATTATTTATTTTATCATTTATTATATGTCATATTCATATGGTCTTTATTTATTTACATAGTATGAACTAAAATTTAGATTTTTCTTTAATTATGTTGTTTTTGAAGCATTCTAAGAAAGATTTCATCAGACTTTCAAAAGGGATCCATGGCACAAATAAAAGTTCAAGAATACTTGGATTAGATTATTTAATTTTGCATTAACATAGCTTTTGATATTTATTGGGGGGGGAGACAGGTGAGGGAGATAGAAAGAGTGGAAAGGAGAGAGAGAGAGAGAGAGAGAGAGAGAGAGAGAGAGAGAGAGAGAGAGAGAGAGAGATTATAGAGTGTACTTTATGAAATTCATATATAAAAATTCCTTAAAGAATGAATCACTCCAAAGCTCTTTACTGCTTACCTAAATTTATTTTTTTATTAATGATTCCTTAACCAGGTACAGAAAAGAAGTACTAATAAGACCTACATTTAATGCATACTTTATGTCATTCAGCTATAATGTACACTATTTGTAGTGAAAAAACATTTATTAAACTTTGATAGCTAATTTTATGCCACTTCTTGCATGTGTTACAAATACATTAAATCACTAGCATGTTCAGAGCCTCTCTATCAACATTCATTTATTGTTAATGCTTTTCTGAGCACTTAGAGAATAGCAGTTACCATGACAAAATGTAAATCATTTATGAGCTCTCCCACCATTGTCCATTT
This sequence comes from Macrotis lagotis, assembly GCF_037893015.1. NCBI lineage: Eukaryota > Metazoa > Chordata > Mammalia > Peramelemorphia > Peramelidae > Macrotis > Macrotis lagotis. The sequence continues at coordinate 181,050,193 of NC_133659.1, read as the reverse complement.
ATCAAGCATAACACATATAGCAAAACATCATAAAACATTTGCTTAAAGTCAGCCTATATCTACTTCAAGAATTCACTCTACCTTCAAAGGATTTGGTTTGCACATGTTTACACTATTAGAGCCAGTTCTCAGTAATTTAAAACTTGAGTCTTCTGAATCTGGCCCTTAGTTTCATTATTTTCTGCTTCCCTTTTTACAAATGATTGCCACCATGGTCAGTGGTCATAGGAACATCAATGGACAGCTGGAAGGGACCTTCAATATTATTGAGTTTAACCTTCTCATTGTCCAAAGGGGGGAACTAAGGCCCAAGGAGATTAAATAATTTGCCCTATTTCTCACAAATAAAACATTCTAAGATCAACGATATAGAATTGAAAGGGACCTTAAAGGTCAGATAGTTCAATCCCCTTATTTAAAAGACAAACAACGTCCCCAGAAGGTTAAGTGGCAGTGGATAGAGCACCAGCCTTGTAGTCAGATTATCAGTTAAAATTTGGCCTCAGACATTTAATAATTACCTAGCTGTGTTACCTTTGGCAAGTCATTTAACCATATTGCCTTGCAAAAAAAAAAAAAAAAAAGAAAGAAAGAAAGTTAAGTGGTTTTGCCTCTGGTCACATGCATAAATTATCAGTGAACTACCACCACATGCCTAGCAGATTGGCTAATATGATAGAAAAGAAAAGTGACAACTGTTAAGAGAAGATATGAGAAACTAAAAACACTAGTTCCCTTTTGATGAATTTTTATATATATTCAATGATTTTGGAGAGCAATTTGGAATATCTAAAGGATCATAAAAGCATAAACCCTTTGACTAAGCAAGACAAATACTAGATAAGTATCTCAAAGATATTAAAAAAAGAAAATGACTTTTATGTACAAAAATATTTATACCAGTTCTTTTAGTGGCAAAAATTGGAAATTGAAAGGATGGCTGCCAACTGGGGAATAGTTGAACAAGTTGTTGCATATGATGTTAATGAAATACTATTGTACTTTTAAGATATGAAAGTTGGATGATCTCAGGAACAGACTTCAGTGAATTTACATGGAATGACTTATATTAACTGATGCAATGTGAAATGAGCAGAACTAGAAGAATATTGTAACATCAATATTTTATAATGATCAAGTGTGCTAATTTAGCTATTTTCTGCAATAAAGTTATCTAAGACAGTTCTGAAGGACTTATGATGACAGGAGCTTTCCTCAGAGAAAAAACTAGTGGAGACGCAAAGGACATTAAAGATACATTGTCTTTATTTTTCTTGGGTTATTTTTCTCTGTGTTTTTGTGCTTTCTTTCACAACATGATTTATATGGATATGTGTTTTGCATAACTATGCATGGATAGCTAAGTCAAATTGCTTGCCATTTTAATAAAGGAGGGAATGCAAAGAGAGAATATGAAATCAAAATTTGATTAAAAATGTTAAGATTGTTTTTACATGTAATTGAGGAACAAAATAAAATTTTGAATTTAAAAAATAAAAACAAAACTTAGAAAAAATTAATACAGATAATAGTAAAATCCAGATTCTCTAACTCAAAATATAGCTCATTTTTTTTTCCATTTTACTCTTCCAATTTGATCCTCTAACTTCAAATCCAGTATTCTCTCCATTATACCTAGGAAGAGTGTTAGAGTCAGTTCTTATGAGAGACTTATGAGAGCTGTTAGTTAATTTTTAGGGTTAACTTGCAAAACGTTCTCAGAAATCAGTGTTACAATTCAGGGCTTGATTTATTATTTTGTTAATTATCTAGGTTTAAGAAAGTGTTAATAAGGCACATGAATTAAAAAGGTATATACATACTTCTTTTTAATCTCTGCCCTCCACTCCAGAAACAAGTTTAATAGTGTTTGAGCTCAGCAGGAGAGCAGTAGAAGGCTCAGAGAATGAAGTTATTAGAGACAAGGGACCTGGCTATCAGTATAACAACAACAACAATAATAATAGGTGGCATTAAAAGATTGCCTTAAGGTTTACTTTATAGTTATTAACCCATTTGAGCTCTTCCCCCCGATTACATCACTATAGTCTCAGGAAATAGAAGAGAGAAGAAATGATATTTATGTTAGTCCACTTTTTTCTACTTAACAGAAAGTTAATTGAAATAGGGAATTAAATATTTGTTAATTTTATGTATACATGTGTGATGTTTATCATTATATTTCCTTTTTTCTATTCAGTTTCAGACTCATTTTCTTGATTTGGTCTCATATATGAGGTCAAAGATAATAAACACAGCAGATCTACTTTTGACATAGTTGGTCAATGCAGGAAGCTCCCTGGGAACAACTGAAAGTGATTTTATTTCTTCATACACTACAAGTATTTTATTGATGATTTGTAAATTCATTTGTTAATGAGGTAACTGCATTGAAATATTAAACATATGATCATAATAGCCAATCTATCAATGAATGTAAAGCATGTATCAAAAAGTGTAGTAAATTCTGGACACTATGCTGAACATTTATATACAAGGACAAAAATGCAGTTATATCTATACTCCATCTAGGCATTAATACCCAGGGGGAGATGATGCTATTTATTCTCTCAACTATTAAAAAAATCAGAAAAATAACCTCAACATTCATCGACTGATATTTACAAAATTCTGCTACTTATACCAATGTCTGCATAAGAATCTTGTCAGTGACTATGATCCGGAGATTTCAGTGAGTCCCTGATAGACATCTTTGATGATAACAAAAGTAGCTAGAATCAAAGCAGAGCTGGAAGCTTTGTTCCAAACTGTCATAGAGAATAACTTAAAAATTCCACTCCCTCTTACACTCACAAAGCAGAAATGAAATGATCAGAATGAAAATGGATGTAGGGTTGTGGTCCAGCTTGTAGTTCAAAGTTAATTTTTAAGTATTCCAAAGAAGGAGTTGCAAGGGCAGCTACTAGATTAACTTGGCTAATGTCAAAGGGAAAAAAAAAAAACTTTATTGTAAAAGCATCTCAGAGCTATGCCTTTCTGCTTTTCATTCATTACCCAAGGCAATCTTCCCCTGATTTCTAGCACTTCATCTGAATCAGAGCTACTCTTAACTCCATTACCGTATTATAGTAATTCAATATCTCTCACAGACATCCCACATGACCCAGGTATAGCTCCTGGACATATGATTTTTATCCATAACATCATCCACATTTCTGCCACTGTTACCCATGACAAGGGAAGTAGAGTAATAATGTTTATCAGTGCCCATCAATTGGGGAATTTCTAAACATATGAATATTATGGAATATTATTGTTCTGTAAGAAATCACAAATGATTGGACTCTAGAGATGTATGGGATGAGTTAACAGAATCTGATGCTAAGTGAAGGGAATAGAACCAAGAGAACAATGTACACATTAACAACAATATTGTGAGATGATCAGCCTTGATGGAAGCAAGTTCGCTCAGCAGTTCAGAGAGCTAGGACAACCATATTAGGCTATCGACACTGTAATCCCAATCTAGAGGAAGAAAAACAAAATAAAACAAATCAACCCTTCCAAATCTGATGAACACTTTATAAAAAAAGTCTCTTATGTATTTCTTTCCCTTAATCCTAATTCCCCATACTGAAAAGGACTGATCTGTAAACATGCTTATCAAAAATATGTATGTACAATGCTAACCTGGAAGTTTACCACCCAGGGGAAGAGGGCCGGGGGGGGGGGGAGGGAGGGTGGAAGGAAATTTTTAACTTAAAAATATACATGTGCATATAAATGAAGATCATATAAATGAATAAACAAAATTTTAAACAAGAATCTTTCTCAGAAACAAAGGCAAAGAGTGAATTATGACTTCAAAAACTCTTTAAGAGTGAGGTTGATGATTGTACAATTCTGACTTACTAAAATCCAATTCATATGTAAGTCAAGACATAATCCTATGATGTCATTGGTCCTCCTCAAAAATGAAGAATAAACAACATTCATTAGGATAAATTAAAGTGAAAGGGGAAACCTATAGTAAGACAAAGTTATCACTTTGAGAAATCACTGCATAAGGTAGAGAGCTAGAGATAAATATAGGTATATAATTATATTTAGCATTTCAATGAGTGACAAAAGATGGACAACATTGATTATAGAAGGGCTTCAAAAATATAGGCACACTATTGAGTGCATTGCTCTTGGTTTTGATATAGTAAAGTCATTTTAGAAGACAATTTGGAATCATGTAAATTATGTGACAATAATATCCAAATTCATTGACTGAGAGATTCTATTATTAAGAATATACTGTAAGAAAGTAATTGAAAAGTATAAAGTCTTCCTATATGCTAAAAAGTATTACTGGCACCATTTTTTTCAAGAAGAAAAAAACCAGGATCAAGTAGATACATGATTGAGCTGTTGTTGTTTAGTGGTTTTATTTGTGTCTGACTCTTCATGAACCCATTTGGGGTTTCCATTTGTGGTAGAGACACTGGGGTGGTTTGCTATGTCCTTCTTTAGCTTATTTTATAAATGAGGAAATTGAGGTAAAAAAAAGATAAAGTGATTTGCCCAGCATCACAGAGCCTATAAGTATATGAGCCCAAATTTGAACTCAGAAAGATAAGTCTGCTTAACTTAAAGTCTGGCACTCTATTCACTCTACCACTTTATTGGGGAATAGCTAAACTACTTGTATTGCATGAGTATAATGGAATATGTATGTTTCTCCTTCATTCTTGAAGAAAACCATGATAGTCAGGGAGGTGATGCCATAACAAGGACATGAATTGGATTTGAGTGAGAGGGTGCAGTGCTAAGACACCCATCTCACTTTTTTCTACTTCCATCTAAGTTCAGTAACCAGATATGGATTAGGATGACTGGAGATAGCCCTGGATGAGAGGCAATCAAGGTTAAGTGACTTGCCCAAGGTCACACAGTAAGTTTATGGAATGTTTACTGTTGTAAGAAACTGAATATGAGCAATGCAGAGAAACACGAAAAGACATTAACTGTATGAAAAAGTAGCAAGCAGAGTCAAGAAACCAATATGCCCAATGGCTATAACAAATGGAACAAGAACCATAACAATAGAAAGGTAAATTATAGAGAACTAGCATAAATTAAAGGAAAGATGTGGAAAGACACATTGCCCCTACTCCTTTGCAGAGGTCAAAGGTTCATGGGTTTAGTACACTGAAATTTGTTCATATTTTTACTTAGTGTTTTGTTTTGCTGGTTGTTTTGTTCTTTTCTTGAAAATATTTTGTCATATGAAATGGTGCTCTGAGAGGGAGAGGTGCAGGGGAAATTCAAGTGATGCAAATGCAAAATATATCAGTACTTAATGGGAAAACATGTTTCTGGACTGGTAATGCTCCAAAAATATCTCCAATCCTCAAAAAAACATGATTCACACATATCAGACTCTTAATAAATGCTTTATTCACTCAGAGGAAATGATCACAGTTTGAGAAATTCTGGATTTTTTAAATTCCTAGGTACATTTGAAGTGGGTTTGTTCAATTTCTTATAAATATTATTTTCCTCACAATTCACACAGCGTAGTCTTATGCCATTATACTTTTATTAAATGTGGCTTTCTTATTACATTTGTTAATTTATTTTTATCCCATTGAACTGGAGACTTCTTGAGGATGTCTATTTGTATTCACTATGGACAAAAAAAATCTCACCTGCCAGCTAAAAGGGTGACAAAGTAGCAATCTGTGACATATAAAGATACTTTTCCAGTCTTCTTTCGATGTACTTTGGACTCGGACATCTGAGTTTCCATGGGAAAGCCAGAGCATCTAGGACAGTGCCTTTAGAAACTATGACTGTGTAATAAGCCAGAGGCAGCTGTAGGACCAGTCAGTAAATAAATAAGCATGTATTAAGCCTTGTTATTTGCCAAACATTGAGGATACAAAAGAGGCAAAAGACAATCCATCCTTCAAACAAATTAGATTAAATTAATTAAAAATAATACAATGAAATGATAAAATATAATTTTAAATGATATGATAAATGCAAATAATAAAATAAGCATAAAGGCAAAATAAATTTTAAAATCACATTGCTATATCACTTTAAGGTTTACAAAGCACTTCTTTTGGTACAATTCTGAAATAAGTAGTATTCTATTATTCCCATTTATCTGATGAGAAAATTGAAACTTCAAAAGATAAAAGAAGATATCACAGAAACTATCACAGAATTTTGAAAAGGAAGGGAGGGATCATTTAATTTTGCCTTTTCATTTATGAAAAATTATATCTAAAAAGGTTATATAATTTGCTTAATGCTACATATTAATGGAAATGGGATACTAAGCTGGGTTTTCTAGCTCCAGTTGCAGTATTCTTCCTAATACAATATGTTATTTTTCAGGCTGCTGTATCATTTCTCCTCTAGCACTCTATATTTCTATGAACTCAGAGTACAAAAAGTTTCATCCATATTTGCTAAATTAATAGAAGGATAATTTCATTCCCTGTCAATAACTTGTCCTCATTTACAGACAATTGGATGCTATTTCATTAGTTTAGAAAAAAATATTGTTTTATTTCTTTTTCAAAAATCCTCTTCTTGCTTTTTATTCATGTGTATGGTCTACTTTTCTTTGTTACTCTTTTATTTATCTTCTCTTCTCTACTAGTAATGGATTATCAAAACACATCTTCCAGAGTTGGAGTTTATGCAATAGAGTGGGATTTAATGATGATGCTTCAGTCATTCATACATTAGATCCTCCCTTGCTCTGATTCTGTTTAAGTCACCAAACAGACTTCCCACTGTAATTTAGCTTCCTAAATGGTGCCCCTATGGGAAAATATCGATCAATTAACAAAACTTTATTAAAGGTTTAATATGACAGATGTAATGCAAAATTGGAAGATATAAATATACAGAATAAATTCATCAATATATTGAAGAAATTTACATTCTTAATAAGAATAAAAATCGATTATATATTATGTATAATATGTGTGATATATATATATATGCATATATATATATTATACATACACACATAGACCTGTAATAAATATACACCTACATTCAGGTATATATAAAATATGTGCATAAATAAACATAAGTATGTTTATATATATTTATAAGTGCATCTTATATAGTAAGAAAGGAAGCAACTTGAGGGTAGAAATTATTTTATTCATTGTATTTAGATCTGATTACATAAATAGAAGATTTAACTAGCAAAATTAAAATCTTAAAAATTATCACATTGTATAATTGTTATAGAAATTCATTAATATCAAAGTCATAAATGGAAGAAAGTAAAGTAAGTTAGTTTAAGGTTCAGGGAAGATTTTGCGGAAGAGAAACTTAAAATAAGCCCAGATTTACATAGAAAGAAAGCAAGAAAAAGAACTCTATTAAAGGCAGGGCATACAGCTGGAGTACATATAAAGAAACAGAAATAAGAAAGAGAAAGTTCTCATGGAGTAGGTCAATTGTTTGGGGAATGTAATAGTAATAGTAAAAAATAGTAGTAGAAGTAGTAGTTGTAGTAATAGTAGTAGTAGTAGTAGTAGTAGTAGTAGTAGTAGTAGCAGAAGAAGTAGAAATATTAGCAGTAATAGTAGCAATAGCAGTAGTAGCAGTGGTAAGGTTTATAGAACACTTTACATAAATGCTCTCTTTGATAAGGACTGAATAATAGATTTTGCTATATCATATTATTTTGAATGGTAATCTGAGGAAACAAAACCTTGCAACACTGTGTAATAAATAAGGTAATTCATTATGATACCTAGTTGTAATGAATTTAGAAGTTAAGATATTCTTTGGCATCTCTGAGAATCATTATAGGGTATTGGGAAAATTTTTTAAAAAGCTTACTATCTAGCAAATCAAGATTTAGGAAGAACATGTCTTGGGTTTGTTATGCAAAGTTCATAGATACAGAGGCTATTAGAGTTGGAGATTCCTTAGAGATAATCTGGTCCCACCTTTTTATTATTGAACTGTGGTCTCCTAAAGCTAAGAGAGTTCAAAGGTAGCTATCTCAAGTCCCTGAGTTAATCAGGTAGCTTTGTTACAAAGACTAGACATATCTCCTTAAAGTCATTGCTGGATTTTTAAAAGTCTTCTCCAGAAGTATTAAAACAGAAATATCTTTTCAGATTTTATGCTACATGATTTTAGCTTGGTTTCTTGAAAGGGAAAGGGAAAGATTTTTTTTAAAGTAATTTTTTCATAAAGTTTCAGAAAATCAGAATATATAATAGTTGTGTTGTACTTCGTTTTGAGGATCTGTAAAATTGAACTGTATTGTTCTTTTAAGAATGTGATATGCCTTCCATTGTCACCCATTTATTTACTTCCTTCAAAAGTATGTGAATTGACTCTCTCATTTTAGAATAGCCATTTATGCTCTTTCAAAAACCCTTTAAGATATATTATTTATGTTGTATAACTGTCAGAGTAATAGACTGGAGTTAGAAGACCTGAGCACCAATCCCAATAGCCATGTGACTTTGGACGAGACAATAAACCTGTTTGCCTCACTTTCCTCATCTTTTAAATAGCACCCATTTTTCCCAAGGATGTTTTTAAAATATATTTATACATTTTCATCCATATTCACATGCATATTTTTAAGTTACACTCTCCACCTTCCCTTTCCACCCCCTCACCTCTCAAAGGCAAACAGTCAGTTTAGTTTTAAACATACATATTTTGATAAACATTTTTACAGATTTCTTATTTTCAGTATAAGGAATTAGGATTAAGGAAAAAAGATACATAAAAGATAATTTTTATAAAGCATTCACCAGATTCTTAAGGGTTGTTTTTTTTTTGTGTTTGTGTGTGTGTGTGTGTGTGTGTGTGTGTGTGTGTGTGTGTGTGAGAGAGAGAGAGAGAGAGAGAGAGAGAGAGAGAGAGAGAGAGTTTTGTTTTGTTTTGCTTTTCTACCTCCGGATGGGGATAATATAGTCCATAGCTGGTCTAATATAATTATCCTAGCTCTCTGAATTACTGAGAAGAGCTGCTTCCATCAAGGTTGTTCATCTCACAATGTTCTTGTTGATATGTACATTGTTCTCTTGGTTCTACTCCCTTTGATCAAGATCAGATACCATAGGTCATTCCATGCTTCTCTAGTCTGACCATTTATGGTTTCTTATATTTCTTATAGTTTATCATACATACATACAAATATATATATATATATATATATATATATATATATAGTTTCTTATATTCTTCCATGTAAGGTTTCTTTTATAGTATTCATGTGCCATAACTTGTAGCCATTCCCCAATTGATGGACATCCCCACAATTTCCAATTCTTTGCCACTACAAAAAGGGCCACTATGAATATTGTAGAACATATAGGACTTTACCCTTTTCTTATAATTTCTTCTGGATGGGATGCATTAATGTTAAAATGAAATCATATTTGTAAAGTACTTGGCATATAGTAGGTACAATATGAATTATTATTATTATTATTATTGTTATTAATGTCTCTTCTCCAAAAGAGCACCATGAAATGGATAGGAAAGGAATTATATAATAGAATCTTGAGGTGAGAGGGAAATTTAGGGCTCATTGATTCCAACCCCCTTTCAAATTGTAAACGCAAGTTTCTCAACAAAGTTTTGTTCCAGTTATACATAATGATTTCCGGTGACATATATCCTATTCCTTTTCAAAGCAGAATACTTATATCTGATTTCCAATATATTAGTTTTAATATTTATATTTGATTTTCAATATATCTGATTTTTATTTATATCTGATTTTCAAAACAGACTATTCATATCTGATTTATGAAAGGATGGGATTTGTAGGTAGAGGTAGGGGAGGGAATTATTAGAATTCTTGCCTTGTCCCATGGTGACAGCAATTTCTGACTCAGTGATAACAGAGGTCATCAGTCTATGGGTTTCAGTCACAAACTGAAAGTTCAACAATTACACAGAGCAAGGACTTTCAGTGCCTGTTCAATTCCATGTCCTTGTCAAACTTCAGATGGAAAGCAATAAGTCAATTCCATCTTGTGGAATGACTCATCTGCATCTTAAGATAACATAAGATCTGTAGGGCTGGTCACTTAGGCAGAAATTCTCTGTAAGAACCATGATTTAGGTAATCATCCTGTCTGTTTGCAGCTGAATCTAAATTCTCATTATCCTTCGATTCTCAGAAATGACAGCACCTGAAATTAACAGAGCCAAGTATGATAGGATTAATTTTCTTGCAAAGCATACTTTTTCTATGATTTATTTTATGTTCCCTTTTCTTAAAACCAGTTTCTTGAGGGGGAAAACAATGTTGGAAATGGAAGAGTGGTGATCATTCTTTTTATTTTTTCTTTTCTACTCTACTAGTGCTGTGTTCAGTTGTGTACAACTTTTTTGACCCCATTTGAGCTTTTCTCAGCAAATATAAGTTTAGTGTAACTGGAGACAGGAGACCCTAAGTACATCCTTTCTAAAGAGTGATCCCTGCTTATGATTACTTGACTCTGTGCTATTCAGCATCAATTGCATCCTAGTACAAATTATCCATTTGTGGTTCACAGAATTTAACACGGGATAGAATCTTAGAAATTTAGAAAGTTTATATATTAGGAAAACAAGCTTCAGAGGTGGGAAAATAATGGTGTAAAGTGACACTGATACTAAATTGAATGACTAGGTGTCAAATAAGATTGTTATCCTGAGACCAATTCTTTTATATCTGCAGGATTTTAAAAAAATATTATAAAATCTGCATGAATCCCAGTTATTAATGTTAATATTTCATTTTATTATATTAGTATTATCATGTTATTCATTTTGGGGAGTTTGCCTCTAAGCTTAAATCTCTCACTTTATTAAATGCCTGTAGACTGATTGAGTATTAGAATAAAGCTTTATAATCATTTATTGGAACAGAAAATTTGCTTGAGATTACTCTTCCAGCTTTGACAATTTGTGATAATTTTCTATATATTCCATTGGGGTTAAACAAGCTTCTTTTATTGAATTCCCAATTTAATTACCTTTCATTGACCATGGAGGACTATATACTGCCAATCCTGAGAACCTAGTCACATTTGAGTACTTAACAAGGTATCTTTTTCCTCTTTTGTCCTGTCTTCACCTTTAGAAGTTTAACTTCATAGTGTTTTGGATTAGTATCAGGGTTCCTATGGAATCATGTAGTAATAGTTGAAGGGAGCCCAAAATCCTGGAATTTTCTCTTTCATGTAACTGCTTTTAATTAAAGACTTGCCTCATTATTATGCAAGCATGGAACAGTTGCTGCAGGTCTGAACAGAAGGACTAAAGAATGTTTCGAAGAAGATGAAGATTTTTCTGGCAAGGAAATGCATAGTAGAAAAAAACTGTTATGGAAAACAGTATCTGGTAATTGATATTTGGTTTGTATGTCACCAATATTATACAATAGACATTAATCTTTACTGTAGTCATGCAGTATTCCCTAAACATGAAATCTATTTAGCATCTTTAAATAAATATAAATTAATAGGGGTGGCTAGGTGGTGCAGTGGATAAAGGACCGAGCCTAGAGTTGGGAGTACCTGGGTTCAAATCAGGTCTCAGACACTTAATAATTACCTAGCTGTGTGGCCTTGGACAATCCACTTAACCCCATTTGCCTTGCAAAAACCTAAAATAACAAGAAAAAAAGAAATTAATATATTAATTTTTAATTTATTCTTGGTCAATCTTCCTACCTCATTAAGTAAAGGGAGGTCTTTTAGCCTAGTGGATCACTGGGGTAAGTAGTTTCAATGCTATTAATGGAATTATCAACTGTACTACTTAATACTAATAAAATGAAGAGGAAACATTTTTAAAAGCTATTATTTATCATTAATCATCAGATCATAAATTATGAACTTGAAAGGTTCTCAGAAGCCAAGTCTAACATCCTTGTTTGACAGATAAAAAATGGACACAGGGAAAAGAAATGATTTGCATTATATCTCTTGATTAGAACTGATCAAGTGTTGGGGCAACTAGATGGCGCAGTGGATAGAGCACCAGCCCTGGAGTAAGGAGTACCTGAATTCAAATTCAGCCTCAGACTCTTAATAATTACATAGCTGGGTGGTGGCCTTGGACAAGCGACTTAACCCCATTGCCTTGCAAAAAAAATAAACAAAAAAACTGATTAAGTGTTAATTTTACATTTATATTTATTGCTTAGCCATGTTTCCTTCAAAATGCATTTCATCAGTTCCTTTTGTCTCTATATCTATTATTTCATTGACCCCAGTCTACATATTAAAAGTTCCTCTAACAAAGAAAAACAGTTAAGAAAAAATCTTTAGTTTAATAACATCTACTGTGTACAGCATTTTATCCTAATAATCTCCTGGATGTTCAGGGAGAACTAATACCTTCCATGTGAGATCAGGTGAGTTCCTTTCCAAGGCTTCTTATGCAACTTTGGTATCTCTCTGTCACCTATTTCTCACATATGGTTCACCTGTAACATATGCAGTAGCCGCAGAACAGGAAAACTGTCTTGGCAGATGACAAATCTAGTTTGAGAGTAATCTACACACCTCAAACCTATCAGTGAGTTAGAGAGATGTTTACCTCAAACATATGAATATTTGGACTAGTGAAATGGGTATATATGACAACAATTCAATCCAAGGATCATCAAAGCCAGAAGCTTGGTTCTTTTCATTTTGCTCTTCATTATTTTGTGCAAGTTTATCCATGTTTTTCTAAGTTAATCAGGCTCATCATTTCTTAAAGGTAGTATTCCACCAAAATCATATTTCAAAACATGTTTAATCATTCCCCAATTGATGGGTATTTCCACAATTTCTAGGTCTTTATCAATCAAATATTTGCTATATCAATCAAATATGCTATAAATATTTTAGAACATTTGGTTGTTTTTCTTTTTTCCCTCATCATCTTGGGAGGCAAACCTAGAAATAGCATTGCTGGGTAAAAGGGTATGAAAAAATCTAAATCATTATTGATTAGGGAAATGCAAATTAAAATAACGAGGAGTACCATTTTGCTTCTATCAAATTGGCTAAATCAACTGAAGAGGAAAACAACAAATGGAAGGTTTCTGAAAATACTGTTGGTGAAACTGTGAATATAACCACTTCAGAAAATAATAGGGAAATAAGCACAATCCTAATAATGTAGATTAAATTTAAAAGTATGTCATGATGAGCATTTTATCCAGAGTGAATTGTCAAGTATGAATCTACATAAAGATCGTACTTTAGCTCTGAGAAACACTTTTGAGGTAAGATATTAATTATCTAGATTGTATTCACAGTTAAATAGCTAGAATGATGAGGAGACTGACTATTGTACCTCACAAGAATGAAGTGAAAGTCTTGGGGAGGAGTGAAAATGGAGAAATATTCTTCAAGGATCTTAGTCAAAAGGAATCATAGATTTAATACTGAAAGTGATCTCAGAGACCATCATATCCAAGCCTCAATTTTTAATTGAAACAGGTCCCAGAAGATTAAAGTTTTTACAAGGTTACAGAGATAGGAACACAATTAGGTTTTGAACATTTCTATTTTTTTAAGTTTTTGCAAGGCAATGGAGTTAAGTGGCTTGCCCAAGGCCACACAGCTAGGTAATTATTAAGTGTCTGAGACCAGATTTGAACCCAGGTACTCCTGACTCCAGGGCCGGTGCTTTATTCACTATACCACCTAGCCTCCCCAAAAAAGTTGTTTGGGTTTTTTTTTTAGGTTTTTGCAAGGCAAACAGGGTTAAGTGGCTTGCCAATGGCCACACATCTAGGTAATTATTAAGCATCTGAGGCAGGATTTGAATTCAGGTACTCCTGACTCCAGGGCCAGTGCTCTATCTACTGTGCCACCTAGCCGCCCCTTGAACATTTCTAAAATATATAGTGAGTTGCATCAAATTTATAGTCAGAAGTCATTCGCCAACTGATAAATGGTTAAAGCATATTAACAGTTTTCAAATGAGGAAATTAATGCCATATATAAACCTATGAAAAAATGCTCCAAATGACTTTTGACTAGAGAAATGCAAACTAAAACAATAATGAGATATGACCTCATTCCCCCCAGATTTGGCAAGATGAGAAAAAGAGAAAATGATCAGTGTTGGAGAGGTTGTGGGAGGATTTGGATATTGATGCATTGTTGGTGGAGTTGTAAACAAATCCAACCTTCCTGTAGAGCAATATTGAACTATCCCAAAAGAGTGGTAAAAGTGTTCATACCCTTTGACCTAGCAATTCCAATTTTAGTCCTATATGAAAAAGAAATTATAAAAAGGGAAAAAGTCCTATATGTTCCAAAATATTCAGAGCAGCTCTTTTTGTAGTGGCAAAGAATTGGAAATTGAGGGGAGGTACATGAACTTAGGAATGGTTAATGAATACTATAGAATACTATTGTTCCATAAGAAACCAAAAATGATCAGACTCTAGAGAAGTATGGAATGACTTATGGGATCTGATATTTAGTGAAGGAAGTGGAACCAAGAAAACAATATACACATCAACAACAACACTGCAAGATGAACAACCTTGATGAAAGCAGCTACTGTTAGCTCCTGTCAGAGCTAGAACATCTGTATTAGAGCAGCTATTGACTATATTATCTGCATCCAGAGGAAGAAAAACAAATAAAGCACAAAAAACAAAAGACAAAAATCAACCCTTCAGAGTCTGATGAACACTTTATAAAAATTATCTCCTATATATCACTTTCCTTTAATCCTAATTCCTCATACCAAGAATAATTGATATCTAAGCATATTTAGCCAAAATGTGTATGTACAATTCTAAATTGACTGTTCACCACTGAGGATTGGAGGGTGGGAAGGAAGAGTGGAAGGAAATTTTGTAACTTAAAAATATATATATTCATATGGATGAAAATAAATAATTAATTACAAAACTATTAGGTCTTGAATATAGTTAGTCTGACTTCAGATTCATGGGTTCTTTGTACTTTGACAAGGGTTTTGAAGTTTTTGAAGGGATGTCATAAGGAAAGGGAAATTTTACTTGCTCTTCACAAACACAGAATAAGATAAAAGTTTCTCAGAAATATATTATTTTTTTTGAGATTTTTGCAAGGCAAATGGGGTTAAGTGGCTTTCCCAAGGCCACACAGCCAGGCAATTATTAAGTGTCTGAGACAGGATTTGAAACCAGGTACTCCTGACTCCAGGGCCGGTGCTTTATCCACTACGCCACCTAGCTGCCCCAATATATTATTTTTAATGCAAGGAAAAGCTGCTTAACAAAAATATAGTAAGTTTCCTTGTGAGATATATTTTCTATCATGGTGTTCTTTAAGTTAACATAGGGTGATTGCATGTTGCAAATATTGTAGAAAGCATTACTCTACTTACAGGGCAGAGCCAAGATGGTAGCATGAAGTTAATATGCTATGGGAGATTTTTCCCTCCCGAAGACAAGTGAAACCTCTGCACTGATATTAAAGCTGCAGATCACACTAAGAAAAGCAAAGAACCAAAGAAGTTTGCAATGCTACACATAATAGAGGATCTTTATTGAAGGGCTATCTCTTTTGGGGAAAATGGAAAGTAAAGCCAAGTGAGCCTGGAGAGCAGGAAATCTATTGGGAAACTTTAAACCACATTGCAGTCCAGGGCCTAATAGCTCAACAATAGCGTATGTCTTGGAAGATAGATAGCAAACTAGATGGGAGGGTCCCAACCCCAAACAATGTATGAATCCTGGGAATACTCAGGCAAAAGATAGAACTGGGTTGGGGGGAAAGAAAGCACTGCATAGACAGAACCTGGGGATAAAGGAGGGAATAATTGCCTGTAAAGCTAAGGGCTAGACTGCATAGCCAAGTGAACAGAGGTATCAGACACCAGCCCCATCATAAAAAACTTGGATCTATACTTCCTATACTACAGAAGCAGAGTTAAAATGACAAAAATGAACAAAAAGGCTAAAAGAGCACTCTCTATAGAAAATTGCATTGCAGATAAAAATGATAACAATGTCATGTTAGAAAATGAAATCAGTGGAAAATTACTCATGGGAGAAGTCTCAAAAGAGTCTATGAATTGGAATCAAATTCAAAACCGCATAGAAGAGTTTAAAAAATAATTTAAAAACCAAAGAAGAGAGAAGAAGAAAAATGGAAAAAAAAGAAATGAGTCATGTAGGAAAATTATGAAAAATTGACCAAAGAAAGCAACTCCTTTAAAAGTATAACTAACTAATAGGAAAAGGAAACACAAACATTAACTGAAGAAAAAATAACCCTCCCAAAAATTAGAATTGAACAAATACAAGTCAATGAATCTATAAGAATACAAGATTCCAGCAAACAAAATAAAATGCTGAAAAATGAAGAAAAAATAAAATACCTTTTTGGAAAAACAAAAGAGCTGGAAAATAGATCTAGAGAGATAATTTATAAATCATGGGACTACCAGAAAACCTACATCAAAAAAAAAGAACCTGATAAACATCACGCTGGAAATTATCAGAGACAATTTCCCAAAACTGCTAGAACACGTGGACAATATAGCCATTGACAGAACCCCTCCAGAAAGAGATCCCAGGATAAAAACTTCAAGGGTTGTTGTAGCCAAATTCCAGAACTATCAAATAAACGAGAAAATATTGTTGTAAGCATTAAAAGGAAAGAATTTAAATACAAAGAAAGCACAATCCAACACACACAGGACCTATCAGCCTCAACATCGAAGGACCAAAGGACCTAGAATACCATATATAGAAAGGTAAAGGACCTAGGATTACAACTAAGAATTTACTATCCTGCAAAATTTAGAATTTACTGTCAGGGGAAAAGATGGATATTCAATGAAATAGAGGACTCCCGAAATTTCCTGTCAAAAGGATCAGAATTAAACAGAGAATTTCAGTCACTAAATACATGATTCAAAAGATCATTAAAAAGGTAAATCACAAGGCCAATGTTGGGCTAGACCATCAAATTGTATACAACACTAAAAGGGAAGATATAACATTTATAACTCTTGATAATTGTACTTTTAAGGCTAATTAAATGTTGGAATATAATTGAAGAAAATGGAATTAGTGGATATAGCTATGGTTGGGTCTTCTCTTTCTATTGATGTGTCCGAGTTGACATCACTATATTTGAGTCAAAAAGTTCTGATGAAAAGCAAGGATGCTTATTCTAAACTTAAGTGTCTCACTTTTCTTTGACCCACATTAATTCTGCTGAGCTCACAAAGCTGAACCATTTCCCTGATGGGGGCATGGTGAACTGTTTGGTCCTGAGTCAGTGTCTCCGATAACTTAACAATCAATTGTCGCATTCTTAAGTGGGGCCCTCAGAAAATCCCAGTACTTAGAGCACTTTGAGATTCTTATGGTTGGACTTAAACCATATGTTATTTAACAAAGGATTAAGTACCTTGGGTGGGGAGGGGGAAGGAAGTGAAGTCAAAAATATGTTTGGGGGAGGGAGAGTTACAAATAGTTCATGCAATAATTTGGATTTGGATGATACTTTGGTTCATGAGAATTGTATGTCCTTGGACGTTACTTGAAAAGGGGGAAAAGGTAAAAAATAATTATAATTTAATATAATTCAAGACTCTTGAAAAGTGCACTTCTAATGAGACAGAAGACAGGAGGTACTTAGTAATTTTGAGGCAATAATACTTATCAAACAATCAAGCAATCTAACAGTTAATCTGTGAAAGTACTTTGACAACACTTTGAGCTTATCAAGCAATTAATGAAGCTGTGATTGATTATACATGTTAATAATGCATAAGTGTATAAGTGTTAAATAACACAAGGTGAAGAGGAACAAAATTTATAATTTTTAGAGAGAAAGAAGGGAGAGTGTGAACACTGAGTAAACTCTATTAAATGAATTTAGCCCAGAGAGGGAATAAGACACATTTCCATTTGGGTTTAAAAATCTATCCTACTCAACAAGGAAGGGGGGGGGGGGGGGTTGGTAAAGGGAAACATAATGGGGAAAGGGACTTAGAAAAGGAAAGATTTTCACATAAGTAAAAATAAACTGAATGTCAAATTTTAAAAGAAAACTTAAAGGGGAAAGGGAATAAAACTTTTGTGAGGGGGAATAAAAGGAAGGGAAATGATAGCATGAAAGGAAATACAGAATTAGTAATATTAACTAGAAATGTGAATGAGCTGAACTATCCCATAAACTGGGAGAGGATAGCAGAATGGATTAAAAAACAGAGTCCTATAATATGATGTTTACTTATATGTTCCTTACACATTTGAACCTGACTGAAACATATATGGTAAAGGTAAAAGGCTGGAACAAAATATATTATGCTTCAGCTGAAGTAAAAAAATAGAGATAGTGATTCTGATCTCAGGTAAAGCAGAAGAAAAAACTGATCTCGTTAAAAGGGATAAAGTAGGAAAGTACATTTTCTTAAAAGGCATCATTAATAATGAAGATCTATCATTGTTAAACATGTATGTACATAGTGTAGCATGAAAATTCCTAGAGGAAAAGTTGAGTGAATTACAAGACATAGACAGCAAAATTTTAATAATGGGGGACCTCAACCTTTCTGTCTCAGAACTACATAAATATACCCATAAAATAAACAAGAAGGAAGTTAAGAAAGTGACTGAAATCTTAGAAAATTTATATATAATAGACTTCTGGTGAAAACTTAATGGGAATAGAAAAGAATATACCTTTTTCTGGGCATTACATAGCACCTCTACCAAAATTGAACATGTACTAGGGTATAAAGACCTTACAATCTGAAAAGTACTTTGACTTTTCCTTTTGGGCAGCTGGGTCATACCTTTGTTCCAAGGTCTTTGTGGCGCCAGACATGACCTGCGTGTTCAATAATGAGAGTTCAACCAGGAGAGATGCATAACAGGTTTTATTAACAGGACACTACATTTCTACATCTCTACATCTCTAACTCACATAGTTGAGTAAGGGTGTATATATAAGCCTAGTACCCTTGTTATCAACATTCCTCATCTCCAGGCACTGTGAAAGAGCAATGGGCATGCCACAAAAGTTGTGTATCCTGGCTTAAACAGGATGAAGATGAAAGGCAGAGAGATAAGGACCAAAGCTCCTTTCTGAGAATCTTCAACAAGATAAGGATGAAAGGCAGAGAACAAACAGAGAGAAGGGCCAGAGCTCCTTCCTGAGTTCAGAGCACTCTGGTATGGACATTCCTGTTGTCCCCTGTCTCAATGACTCTCAGGATGAACTCCTCATGGCCACATACTCTATTAACCCCTTACAATAATCAAATGCAGAAAGTCATAAATAATAACTACATAATTCTCAGACCATGATGCATGTAATAAAGGTTCGTGGAAAGAAAAATCAAGAACTAATTGGAAATTAAATAGCCTAATTTTAAATAATGAATGGATCAAATAACAAATCATAGAAATAATAAAAAATTATATCCAATAAAATAATAATAATGAGACATCATATCAAAATGTATGGGATGCAGCCAAAGCAGTTGTGAGGGGAAACTTTATATCTCTAAATGTTTATTTGAAAAAAATGGAGGAGATCAATGAATTAGATATATAACTAAAAAACTGGAAGAACAAATTAAAGATCCTCAAATAAATAATAAATTAATAATTCTGAAAATCAAGGGAGAGATTAATAAAAGTGAAAACAATAAAGTCATTTATCTAATAAATAAGATTAAGAGTTGTTTTATGAAAATGCCAATAAAATAGTGAATCTTTGGTTAACTTGACTTGTAAAAGAAGATAAATTACCAGTATCAAAAATGAAAAGGGTGAATTAACCACCAATCAGGTAGAAATTAAAGAGCTAATTCTGAGTTATTTTTCTGAATTGTATACCAATTAATTTGATAATGTGACTGAAAGGGATGAATATTTACAAAAATTTAAACTGCATAGTTTAAAAAGAAAAGGATATAACATACTTAAATAACTCCATTACAGAAAAAGAAATTGACAAAACCATCAATAAATTCAACAAGAAAAAATCTCCAGGTCTAAATGGATTTACAAGTGAATTATACCAAGCACTGAAGGAAGAAATAATTCTTATTCTATATAAATTATTTTTAAAAATGGAAGAAGGATTTCTGACAAATTTCTTTCACAATACCAATATGGTGATGACTCCTAAAATAGGAAGGACCAAAACAGACAAAAGAAATTATAAATCAATCTCCCTATGATGAAAATTGAATGTTTTTAAAAAAATATTTAGAAAATTTTAGCAAAGTGGAATAAAACAATATGATGATGTAGGATTTATACCAGGTTGGCATGGATGTTTCAATATTAGGGAAACACTCAACATAATTGGACTTATCAATAGCAAAACCAGAAGAAATCAAATGATTTTCTCAACAGATCATGAAACAGACTTTGATAAAATACAACATCCATTGCTATGAATAACAATAGAATGTTTAGGAATAAATGGAGTTTTCCTGAAAATAATAAGTAGCATCCATCTAAAACTATCAACAAATATTATATATATAATAGGGATAAATTCAGAACATTTGCAATAAGATTAGGGTGAAACAAAGATGCCAGTTTACACCATTACTATTCATTATATCATTAGAAATGTTAGCTTTAGCAATAACAGAAGAAAAAGAAATAAATGGCAATAAGGAAGCAAAGCTTTCCTTCTTTGCAGATGATATGATGCTATACTTCGGGAACCTGAGAAAATCATGTAAAAATCTACTTGAAATAATTTAAAAATTCAGCAAAGTAGCAGGTTATAAAAATGAGCCCACATAAATTATCAGCATTTCTACATTTGAACAACAAAGAACAAGAACAAGAGATAGAAAGAGAAGTTCCATTTAAAGTAGTCATAGACAAAATTTAATATTTTGGAATCTATCTCCCAAGACAACCCAGAAACTGTATGAACACTATTATTAAGCATTCTCATCCAAATAAAGT
Source organism: Macrotis lagotis (assembly GCF_037893015.1). Taxonomy (NCBI): domain Eukaryota; kingdom Metazoa; phylum Chordata; class Mammalia; order Peramelemorphia; family Peramelidae; genus Macrotis; species Macrotis lagotis. Next base: position 181,029,285 of record NC_133659.1, on the reverse strand, counting down.
CAAATCCAAATAACTGGAAACATGTCAATTGCTCATGGTTAACTGGAGCTAAAATAATCAACATGGCTATTCTAGCCAATTAAATTACTTATTCAGTGTCATACCAACCAAAGTATCTAATAATTATTTTACCTGAGCTAGAAAAAATTGTTACAAAATTCATCCAGAGTAAAAAAAGAATAGTAAGGGAACTGATAAAAAAAATAGTAAAGCAAGGTGTTCCAACTCATCCAAATTTAAAACTATACAATAAAGATACAGTCATCAAAACTGTCCAGTACTGATTAAAAAATAGAGTAATGGATCAGTGAATTGGGATAGGTTCAAAAGAAAGAAAAGAAAATGACTGCTTGACAATCCCAGACATTAGCTTCTTGGATAAGAATTCATTATCTGACAATTTTAAAAACCTGGAAAATAGTATGGCAAAAACTAGACATAAACCCAAATCTCATACCCTATACCAAAATAAAGTCAAAATGGGGACAGGATTTAGACATAAAGGGTGACACCATAAATAAATTAAAAGACCAAGAATTTATCTATCAGATCTATGGAAAGGGGACAAATTTATGACTAAATAAGAAATATAGAGTATATCATAAACTGGAAAATGAATGATTTTGACCATATTAAATTTTAAATTTTTTGGACAAATAAAATTGTTGCTCACAAAATTAAAAGGAAAGCAGAAAGCTCAGGAACAATCTTTGCGATTGGAATTCTAATAAAGTTATAATTTCTAATATATCTAGAGAACTGCATCAAATTTGCAAGTCTTTCCCTGTTGATAAATGGTCAAAGGCTATGAAAAGATAGTTTTCAAAAGAAGAAATTAAAGTTATATATAGTCATAACAAAAATGCTCCAAATCATTATTGATTAGAGAAATGCAAATTAAAACAACTATGGTATCACTTCACACCTATCAGATAGTTTAAGATAACAAAAAGGGAAAATGATCAATATTGGACAGATTGAGTAAGGATTGGGACATGCATTGCTGGTGAAGTTGTGAAGTGATTCAATCATTTTGGAGTGCAATATGGAAGTCTGCCCAAAGAGCAATTAAACTGTTCCTACCCTTTAACCCAGCTATTAAAATTCTAGGCCTATATCCAGAAGTAATCATAAAAAATGAAAAAAAAGTCCCTCATGTTCCAAAATATTCATAGCAGAACTTTTTATAGTGACAAATAACTGGAAATTGAGGAGATGCCTATCATTTGGGGAATTGGACTAAACAAATTACAGTAAATGGATATTTTGGCATACTATTGTTCTATTTAAAAAAAAAAAAAAAACATTCATAGTCAGGCCCTAGGAAAGAATGGAATGACTTACAGGATCTGATGCTGAGTGAAGGGAGCAGAACCAAGAGGACATTCTACAAGTTAATAAAAATATGGTGAGATCATCGACCCTGATAAAACTGCTCTCAGTAGTTCCGAGAGCTAAGACAACCCTCTTAGATTGACTATGGGCAGCACTATCCTCATCCATTGGAAGGAAAAACAAAACATAACAAATTCAGAATCTAATGAGCACATAGTTAACTTTGTAAAATATTATCTCCTATATATTTCTTTCCTTCAATAGTAATTCCTCACATCAAAAATGACTAATCTTGGGGCAGCTAAGTGGTACAGCACTGGCCCTGGAGTCAGGAGTACCTGAGCTCAAATCCAGCCTCAGACATTTAGTAATTACATAGCTGTGTGGCCTTGGGCAAGCCACTTTACCCCATGGCTTTGCAAAAACTATTAAAAAATGACTAATCTTTAAAATCTTTAACCCAAATGGGTATGTACAGTATTAACCTGACTGTTAGCCACTGAGGGGAGGGAGTTGGGAAGGGAGGGTGGAAGAAAATTTTGTAACTTCAAAATATACATATGTATGTGGCTGAATGTTGAAAAATTTTCATAATATGTATTCGGAAAAATAAATATAAATAAAAACCAAAAAAAGAAAGCATTGCTCTTCACTTGTGAGTTGAACTAGATAACCTCTGAAATTCCTTCGAATTTGTAGTTATGCAATTCTGTGATATGTTTACAGAAAATGTCAAGTCTTCTTATTCAGTTTCTGTGTCCCTTGGCCAACTTATTTTATCCACCATGAGGAAACTCTTTGGTAAGTTCTCATCACTTTTCTGGGTCATAAATGTGAATTTAAGCTAAGGAGAAAATACCAGATAGATTCTCTACAAGTTAAGGTCTGCAAGAGTAAGTTATATTAATTGATTAACTTACCAATACCTAATCCAGTTTATTTTGCCTCATAATTAGACAATGATAGGTGAATGAATAACTCAGATTCAGAAAATTTCTTGTCCTTTGCTCTGTTTAGCTTTTAGAGAACACTAGGCCAATACAACCTTGTTGTTAAACTATTAAGATTTTTTTAGATGTTTTCTTATCAAGGAGTAAAGAAAAAAACTGGCATCATGTATTTACCAGACACTGAAGAGGAACTCCAGATTTAGAGATTTCGCATGAAAACAGACTCACATTAAAAATAATTAAAAAGAAGTAAAGCTGAAGCATGTAACAATGTTAATAATTCGTATTTTTGTATTTTAAAAGCTGTCTTCCACATTATTATCAGAAATTACTTCTTAAGTTTTATATATTGACCATCATAACAATAGAGGACAGGAGAGGTCATCATGATTATTTGCTTCATTACCTCATTGATTTGTGTACCTTTCTGCTCAGCTTTTTTCAGTGAAATTTCAGTCTTTGTGATTGGCACTCAACCCACTGACCTACTATAGTCCTTAAAAAAAAGATACTACTTCCCTAAAAATCTGTAATCCAATTGTTGCAATCATATCCAACTATTTGCAACTCTATTTTGAGTTTTATTGGCAAAAATAATGGATGCGTGGGAGAGATTGTCATTTCCTTCTCCAGCACATTTTATAGCTGAGAAAACTGAGGCAAAAACAGTTAAGCAACTTCCCCAGGGTTAAAGAGCTTTTAAATACATCAGTCCAGATTTGAATCAGTTTTCATGACCCCAGGCCTAATATTCTATTTATTATTCCATCTTCGTCTCTTCACCTTCCTTCCTGTGCGTAATGTGATCCATTCAATTATTTAATCTCTACAAATGAAAGTCCTGTCTTTTTCACAAGTCTTTTAGAGACCAACAAATTGGAAGACTTCCTCTGATTCCTTTAATATGCCATAGCTACCAGTACCATGGGTCTACTCTGACAGATTAACAAGCTTTAAATGGGCAGGAAAAGAGGAGATTTGTCTAGTAAATACAGAATTATCGATTCACAGATTCCCAACACTCCCATGAAATGAATAGCTATATTTCTTTCAATCTTTTTTTAACTTTTTAAAATTTATTTTCTTGAATTTTACAAGTTTCTCCCAAATCTCACTTCCCTCTCCCTACCGCCCAACACAGAAGACCTTCTGATAGAATTTGCATTGTTTCCATGATATACATCCATCAAAACTTAATGTGTTGAGAGCGAAATCATATGCTTAAGGAAAAAACAAAATACAAAAGGTAGCAAAAATATATAATAAGATAATGATTATTTTTAAATTAGAGGTAATAGCCTTTGGTCTTTGTTCAAACTGAACAATTCTTTCTCTGCTTACAGACAGTATTCTCCATTGCAGATATGCCAAAATTGTCCCACATTGTTGCACTGATGAAATGGACAAGTCATTAAGATTAATCATCAATTCCATGTTGTTGTTATGGTATACAATGTTCTTCTGGTTCTACTCATCTCACTCAGCATCAGTTCATGCAAATTCTTTCAAGCTTCTCTAAATTTCTATCCCTCCTGATTTCTAATGGAACAATAGTGTTCCATAATGCACATAAACTACAATTTGTTCAGTCATTCCCCAATTAATGGATGTTCACACAATTTCCAATTCCTTGCCAACACAAAAAACGCTGCTACAAATACTTTTGGACAAGTGATGTTTTTACCTTTTTCATTATCTCTTCAGGGTATAGACCCAGAAATGTTATTGCTGGATCAAAGGGTAGGAACAATTTTGCTACCCTTTGGGCATAACTACAAATTGCTCTCCAGAAAGGATGGATGAGTTCACAGCTCCACCAACAATGCATTACTGTCCAAGATTTCCCACATCCCTTCCAACATTGATCATTGCCCTTTATAGTCATTTTGGCCAGACTGAGGAGTGTGAGGTGGTACCTCAGAGATGCTTTAATTTGCATTTCTCTAATCAGGAAAGATTTAGAGCAATATTTCATATGAGTATGGATCACTTTGTTTTCCTCATCTGTAAATTGCCTTTGTATATCATTTGACATTTGTCAATTGAAAAATGCCTTGTTTGTTTTTATAAATTTTACTCAGTTCTCTATATATTTTAAAAACGAGTCCTTTGTCAGAAATACTAGTTCAAAAAAAGTTTCCCAATTTACTACTCTTGGTTACAGTAGTTTTGTTTGTTCAAAAGCTTTTAAATTTAACATATTAAAATGATCTAGTTTGCTTTTAATGTTGCTCTCCATCTCTTCCTTGTTCATAAACTGCTTCCCTTTCCCTAGATCTGATGGGTCTCCTAGTTTGCTTATAATATTTTCTTTTATCCTTAAATCCTGTAGCCATTTTGATCTTATCTTGGTAAAGGTTGTGAGGTGTTGATTTAATCCAAATTTCTGTCACACTAAGTTCCAATGTTTCCAACATCTTTTATCGAAGAGAGAATTTTTATGCCAAAAGCTGGACTCTTTGGGTTTATCAAACAGCAGATTACTATAATGATTTCCTGCCATCTCTTTGCATCTAGTCTATTCCACTAATCTACCACTCTATTTCTTAGCCAATCCCAGTTTTGATGACTGAGGCTTTAAAATATAATTTTAGATCTGGTAGGACTAAGTCACCTTCTTTTGCACGTTTTCTTCCTTAAATCCCTGGAAATGCTTGATTTTTTTTCTTTATATCAATTTGTTTACAATTTTTTCTTAGTCATTAAAGTGATTTTGGGGTCATTTTGATTGGGAGAGGACTAAATAAGAAGTTTAATTTAGGCCGAATTGTCATTTTTATTACATTAGATTGACCTATCCGTGAGCAAGTGATATTAGCCCAGTCATTTAAATCTGATTTTATTTGTGTAAGAAGTGTTTTGTAATTGTTTTAAAAAAATTTCTTGGTCTGCCTTGTCAGGTAGACTCCTAAATATTTTATATTTTACATTTATATATTTTGAATGGGATATCTCTTTCTAGCTCATGTTGTTCTATCTTACAAGTAATACATAGAAAAGCTGTGGATTGATGAGGGTTTATTTTATATCCTACAACATTGCTGATGTTGCTAATTGTTTCTGGTAGGTTTTTAGATGAATTTTTTAGGCTTATCTAGGTATACCATGTCATCTGCAAAAAGTCAGAGTTTCTTCCTTCCAAATTCTAATTCTTTTAATTTCTTTTTCTTCTCTTATAGCTGAAGCTAACATTTCATACACAATATTGAATAGTAATAGTGATAATGGGCATCCTTGTTTCATCCCTGACCTTATTGGGAATGCCTTTACCTTATCCCCATTGCATATAATGCTTGCTGATAGTTTCTTATAGATACTGCAAAACATTCTAAGGAGCAATTCATTATTTCCTATGATCTCTAGTGCTTTTATTAGGAATGGGTGCTGTATTTAGTCAAAGGCTTTTTCAGCATCTATTGATATAATCATATGATTTTTGATAGGTTTCTTATTGATATAGTTAATTATTGTAACAGCTTTCCTAATATTGAAACAATCCTGCATTCTTTTAATAAATCCTGCTTGGTCATAGAGTAATAATCTAGGGATAACTGGCTGTAATTGCTTTGTAATGATTTTATTTAAGATTTTTGTATCTATATTCATTAGGGAGATAGGTCTATAATTTTATTTCTCCATATTGAATCTTCCTGGTTTAGGTATCAGCACCATATTGGTGTCATAGAAAGAGTTAGACAGAGTTCCATCTTCACCTATTTTTCCAAAGATTTTATATAGAATTGGAACCAATCGTTCCTTAAATGTTTTATAGAATTCACTTGTAAATCGATCTAGCCTCAGAGATTATTTCTTAGGGAGTTCAATAATGGCTTGTTGAATTTATTTTTCTGAGTTAGGGCTATTTAGGTATTTAATCTCCTCCATTTAAATTGGGCAACTTACATTTTTGTAAATATTCATCCATTTCCCTTAGATTATCAAATTCATTGGCATACATTTCAGCAAAATAATACTGAATTATTACTTTAATTTCCTCCTCATTGTGTGGTGAGTTCACCTTTTTCATTTATGATAGGAGTGATTTGTTTTTCCTCTTTCTTTTTTTTTATCAAATTGACCAAATTAATACAATTATCAATTGTATTCATTCTTTCATAAAACCAAATCCTGGTTTTATTAGTTCAATACTATTCTTGCCTTCTATTTTGATAATTTCTCCTTTAATTTTTCAGAATTTCTAATTTGGAATTTAAAGGGACTTTTTAATTTGTTCTTTCTCTAGTTTTTTAAATTGCATGTCAAACTCAATGATTTCCTCTTTCTCTATTCTATGTATGTAAACATTTAGAGATATAATATATCCCTTCACAACTGCCTTGGATATATCCCATAAGTTTTGGTATGTTGTCTTATTATTGTATATTATCTAGGATAAAATAATTTATTCTTTATATAATTTGTTGTTTTACCACTCATTCTTTAAAGTTATGTTATTAAGTTTCCAATTAGTTTTAGATGTATTTCTGCATAGCCCATTAGTGTATGTGATTTTTATTGCATTATGATCTGAGAAGGATGTATTCATGATTATGCCTTGATGCATTTGATTATAAGGTTTTTAATGTCCTAGTATATGGTCAATTTTATATAAGTGCCATATACTGCAGAAAAAAAGTGTAATCCTTTTATCCCCATTCAGTTTCTGATAAAAGTCTATCATGACTAGGTTTTCTAACATTCTGTTTACTGCCTTAACTTCCTTCTTGTTCATTTTATGGTTAGATTTATCTAAATTTGAAAGAGGGAGGTTGAGGTCTCCTACCAGTAGAGTTTCACTGTCTATGTCTTCTTGTAACTCATTCAACTACTCATCTAAGAATCTGGATAGTATACTACTTGGTGCATTCATATTTAGTATTGAAATTGCTTCATTTGTCTATGGTATCTTGTAAAAGGATATAGTTTCCTTCCTTATCTCTTCTATTGAGATCTATTTTTGCAACTGTTTTGTCTGAGATAAGGATTGGTTCCCCTGCTTTTTTCACTTCAGCTGAAGCAAAAAAAAAAAAAAAAAAAAAAAACTCTTTTAGGAAGAGTCACTTTGTCTCACAGGGATGGGGGGGTGGAATTACCTGGAAATGAGGGGACTCCATTGAAAATATGGAGCTCATCTCCCTAGTCTTCCAGGGCAGTGGAGGTGACCAGATTGATGTCTAGCTGCTGTACTGGAGCTCCCCCCTCGCACTGTGCTGTTCTCCTGCCTGCTCACAAAGCAAAGGCTTCTGAGGCTTTTCTGAAGTTAGTCCTGGGTCTCACCCTACCACCCATGTGCTGGCTATCTGCCCCCAGCTCAACCAAGTTCTACTAAGACAGACCTTGTTGGTAGATGTTCTTCTTTGCTCTTTCTGCATTTTGTGGATTTGAATTCTGTTAAGGGGGTTCATTCTTATTAATTCTGAGGGAAAACCAGGAGACCTTAGCACAGTGCCTAGCTTCTCTCTGCCATCTTGGCTGGAAGTTCCTTTCTTTCAGTTTAACAATGGGAGAGAGAAAAGTCTAGAAATATAATATAATTAGACATCCTATCACAAAAGCATTGTTCCTATATCTTAAAATACCATGTTAAAAAGTGAGAAATATATATATTATATATATATATGAATAAAAAGAACAAAATAGAATATTGCACAATGTAACAGTACAGCAAAGCACAGAAGTATTTTTGAGTTTAGATCTTAGCAAAACTGGGAGAAGTAGTTTATTTGCCAGAGACTTACTGATCTGCTCAATTAATAAATCTATCTTCTAAGTTTGAATTATTTTTGAGAGAGAGAGAGAGAGAGAGAGAGAGAGAAGAGAGAGAGGAGAGAGAGAAAGAAGGAGGGAGGGAGGGAGGGAGAGAGGGAAGGAAGGAAGGAAGGAAGGAAGGAAGGAAGGAAGGAAGGAAGGAAGGAAGGAAGGAAGGAAGGAAAAGAAGTAGTAGATTTTAAAATCTGCATCTAGGTATTGTCTAACTAGTCTCTGGTGGGCAAAGCCTGCACTGTTGTGATGTTGCCCTCAATTCGCTTTAAATCTTACACAAAATTAGCAATTCCATTTCTCCTTTCCCATAACTTTGAACAGGTAGGATGACTAATTAATTGGGGAACAGATAAATACCCATGCCAAAATTGAAATTGGTATCAATTTATTCACATTTATAAAATTCTGCATTTCCTTCAATCTTATATGAAAATAATTTAATTGGGTTCCTGAGAAACTGACTTGGTCTCCTAAACTTCCCAGTGGAGGGGGGGATTCTATTCCATTAATGCCACCAATTCAGTCTCTCTCTTCTTTCTTATCACCTTTAGATTTGAAAGTTTTCTATTCAATTTTTGATAAAAATAATAACTAAAATTTCACCTTGTTGCAGGATCTACACTATAATCTACACTATAAGAAAACTTCAGTTTACCTAGGCCCAAAAAGAGACTCTTGAAATCATTTGATATATGAGGGACTTAAAGACCTTTTGGTCAAGTCCCCTCATATTAAAGATGCTTTAAAGTCCCTAAAACCCAGAGACAGAAAGAAATTTGACAGAAATCACAAAATCAGATGGTATCAAAGGCAGATCTATAACTCATCATTCCTACTTCAGAGATTATTTCACCATAGTTTTTAGTCTCTACTCCTCAGGAAGTAAGAACAAATATATCACCTATTTGATTCAAACTTTTTCTCCTGATGGTCTTAGAATATTATTTGTTAGCATTAAATAAAACTTGGCTCCAATAAAATTATTTAACAGATAAAAAATTAAAATCTAGGGAATTCTGATAATTTACCCTGGGTCAAATATTTTAGAAATGGCAGGGCTAATACTTGAAATCATATCCTTTCACTCCATCTTCAGTATTTTTCTCATAGATCTACAGGTCAATCATGGACATCCCAGTATCAATAACACTGGATTTTGATCTAATTTCAGGGGAAGATAATTTAACTGTGTTGTAGAAATTGGTAACAGTTATTTCTTCACAAAAGTAAGACATTATGGGGCAATGGTTAAGAATATTTAGAGAAAGAATTATATCTGTACTCTATTGTTCTGATGATCTATTGGCTGGATGATTTCATTAATCTATACTTCCAGAAAGACTTTCTATTGTATTACAGTGGAGAAGATTTGCCTCTACCACCATGTGAGCAGTTGGAGAAAAAATTATTGAAAAAATAAATACTTGAATAAAACATTAATCATTTCTATTATGTGATAATAACTGAGCTAAATACTGGGAAAGTGTTTAGAAAAATGAGATAGTCTATTATCAAAGAGCTCATATTCTAACAAGTGGTGACAGTGTACTTTTTAGCATTAAGCTAATGGAATGAAAGAACAACCCCATTCAATGCTAAGTAATATGGTTAAGGGTAATTAAAATGAAATTTTCAAGTTCTTAATAAGTTTTATTGGTTGGAAGAGTTCTGTGAGAGGGAAGATGATGTGATATGGTAGTCTTTCATCTTGTTTGGAAGGATTATAGATTGGGACTCTTTTCTCATGAAAGTTCTGTGAATGGCTCTATCCATCCTGTCATAGCCAAGGAGCTTGAGAGGGCCCAGATCCACAACTGTGAAAAATAGTCCATGAACTATTCAAAAGTTGATCTTTTTCCATGGGAATATGCCATGGAAAATATGTATTTCCTCAAATTTAAAGCCAAAATGTAGAAGATAAACCAAAATTGTTATAGAAGACTTCTGAGTTCACTTCCAGGTTTTAGATTCTATGCTTCTGTTACTCTTGACCGATGCTCTGTATATGGAGCAAGACAATAAAATTGCAATTGAATTGTATTTATGTTTCAATATGAGATGTTTAATGCAGCATCCCAAACAATTAAATTTTGTTACCTAAACCCCATTAATTAATAAAAATTTCAAATAGATTCATTCACAGAACTAAATCTTAAAGAAGCCTCAGAATTCAAATAATATCTAACCGAAATTGCTTCTACAAAAATATTTATGACTCTACATCAGGTTTTTCTTGGAAAACTGAAATGAATTGGAATTTATTATCTCCCAAAGAGGAATATTCTATTTAGGGGCAGGTTTAATTTTCCAGTAGTTTATCATAATTAAATTCATAATCTATTTCTTTGTATCTTCCAACTTTTGATCCTTGTTTTGTCCTCTGGGAAGAGCAAGATAAGGTCAATCCCTTTCTCAAAATATAGCCCTTCAAATACTTGAAAAAATAAAAAAAATCAATATTGCATACTCTAAGTAATGCCATGTTCTGAATAAACATTTCAGTTTTCTCTTGATAGTGCTCGTATTACACGGTTTCTAGTGGATTGACTACCCTTGTCACCCTTCCGCTGATTTGCTGTCCCTGCTCAAGATACAGAATGAAGAGAGCACAGTGCAATAAAGTAATGAGCAGAAGGAATAGTGAGATGATATTGGCTTGCCCAGCAGCAAGGTTGATGAATAAAATAATAAGATCTTAACTTTAGATTTGGATGGGATTGTAAATTCCTATTTTGCAGGTAAGAAAACTGAGAATAAAAGAGAGGATACTATTTGCTTAAAGTCATCCAGTTAGCAATAGCAAATTTTAATTTGAATCCATCTCTAAAGCATGCAAGTATTTTTACTACTGCAGGTAGAAGTAGAATACTACCTCTTGCATAAGAAGAAAAAAGAAAATTCTCCATCTTAATGTGGAGAGAAGCAATAAACATGAGAAACATGTTGGATTACAAGACCTTTGAATCATGTTGAGCTTCCATGTCCATTATGATTATTTTCAATAGCCAACAGTGAAAAAGTGAATGCATGATGGAAAATTGACTACACCAAAACCTCAATGCCTTGACTCCTCCAGGGCTTCTTCCACTGTTTCTTTATGGTAGACTAATGTGAAAGTAGTACAAGCATTATTTCCAGTGCTTTAATCAAGCATACTATTATAGATAGCCATAAAATCTGTTCCAGTATTCAGGGTATACCATGTTTTAAAACTTAATGGCAAGAAAGAGTGAAGCTTCAAAGTTTAGCTTTTGCCAAGTTATCCTCTAGAATCCCTGAAGGGAAAGTAAACAATAAATAGCCCATAAAAAGAGTTTATACCTTACATCAGTGTGATACAAACATCCCACAGCTAAGTCTTCTCTAAGAAGTCATCTTCCTGAAAGGTATTTAGAATGTTCCTCGGGCTGGCAGTGGATCTTGAGAGCATAATTTCAGAGCAGTTTCTTACCAAGCTGGCAGACTTTATATACCTGATGTATAAACCTTTCAAAAGAATAAAACCTATGAGTTGTATAGCAAACTTTTCCCATCTCCTCCCAAGTTTGATGCAATTGTGCTAAGGCTGGAGTGGCCACAGGGGCAAACAAAAAGTAGCTTAAGCCAAAACAAATGTTTTAGAGGAGTTAAGATTAATTCATTTAACAACTAATTATTAAATGCCTACTGTATGCAAAGTATTGTGTTTGGTAGAGAGGAGGGGCATTTTTGTTGTTGCAAAATGATATGGGGAAAATCTGATATAAAATTTCCTTCCATTGGTTCACAATATCAACTTACCTATTAATACAGTATTTGGAAATTTCTTGGGGACACTAAGTGATTAAGTGACTTGCCCATGGTCACAGTCCATATGTGCTAGACGAAGTGATTAACTCAGGTTTTTCTTACTTCAAAGTATGGCCCTCTAATCCATGCTGCTTAGATGGAGTTGGGGAGATATAAAGACAATTAAAACAATCTTTGTTCAGAGGAGTTTATATTTTAGATCTCTTAAAATATAATCTGGTGCCCTTTCATGACTCCCAAAGTGACCATATCTTATAGAAAATTTCTTTTAGCTTTTTTTCTGTATCTCAGCTTTGCTTATATCCCATTATGTTTTGCCTAATACTGATTTGTAAATATATGATCCACCGCTCTCCCCAATTACATAATGCATTTCTAGAGGAAAGAAATGTTTCTATCTTTCATTTTTAATACTCACTATCTACCAGATATCAGGTAATTTAAAATGCTTGTTGAATTTAATTGATTTGAAAGATGACAGTTTTTAAAATTATACCTCTTAGGCCATTCCATAGGATTTTTGTTTCTGTCCACATGAGGTTAACATTCCCAGAAACAAAGGATATTAGAAGTAAAATGGAATTTAGAAATCTTTTTCTTATAACCTCATTATACAGATGAGGAATATGAAACCTAGAGAGGGAACTATTTCTGGTTACATAGCTTGTTAGGGATAGAATGAAGACTCAAAAATAGCTTTGTTATACACAATTCAGTGATACTTTTATGCAGGAATGCTTGAAAAAGAGAAAAAACAGTCATCCATCTATATGGGGCCTTCCAATGGCATAAAATCATTTTCATATTGTAATTACTTTCCTGAATCACTTTTTTAAAGTTTTTGCAAGACAATGGGCCCAAGATTACACAGCTAGGTAATTATTAAGGGTCTGAGTTCAGATTCAAACTCAGGTCCTCCAGACTCCAGGGCCGGTGCTCTCTCCACAGTGCCACTTAGCCTCCTCCTAAATCACTTTCAAAGTTCTTCCTTGTAATATAGACTCCTAGAATAAAATATAAGCATTTATGTAAAAGGATTGGCAAAGGGTTGGGGAATATTTGGGAAAGTTGCCTATTAGCCACATGAAAAACACTTCAATGATATTGTAATCATATATGTAGCTGATGATTGACTCAAGTTTTTGTTTTTTTCTTTAATTTTGATTTTCACTTTTTGATCTCTTTTCAACTTCTCTTGTGCAATAATATTTTCATGCTGATTTTTGAGTAAGAGATGTGTTGACAGAGTGGCTGAACCTATTTTCAGAAGCTAAATGAAAAAGAAGTGAGGTGCTCTGAGTAAGACAAATGGATCTTAGACAAAGCCAACATTATAGTCCATTCCCGTGATGCACTTAAAAAGTATTTGCATTAAACACTTCATTTTTCAATGAATTATCTTCAAAGCTCCAAAAATGAACAAAGATAAATAGTAAAGGGAAAAACTAACTTTAAGAAAAAGTCTCTCCCTCTTTTTCAAACTGTATAACTGTTTCTTCTAATAATATCAGAATCAGTCTTCCTGGAGTTGTTTCATTTCTCATCACACCATTGACTACAAAACTGACTTGGAGTGTGACACTGGTTCCCAAACCATGCATTCATAAAACAAGTCATTCTGTCTCCCTTACTCCTTTTCAGACCAACATAATAATAATGATGATAATAGTAAAGATAAATCATCACTTATTATGTCCTTCACCAGCTTTGTCTTCTTATCTATCTTCTTCACAGAGTCTACTCACATTCATAATTTTTTAAAATTTATTTATTATTATTTATTTATTTTCTTCTTAAGTACATGTATATTTTTAAGGTGCACAATTTCCTTCCCTCCTCCATTTGCACCCACCTCCTCTCAGTGGTGAACAGTCAGGCACTGTACATACATATTTTTGTCTCTGGGATGAGTTGCCTTCCCCATCATAGCCACTAGAGATGTTGCTTCAATACTTTCCCTACAGTTGTTATCACTAGCTATATTTCGCTCCACTCTATTCCTCCCTACTCTCATCTATTTGATTCTCTCGCTCAGTTCATTCTGTCCCTGTTGAGAAGCGTGTTGTATTCAAGTACCCTCTCCCATGATCTTCCCTGTCCTCTATCACCTACTCCTCCCTTCCTTTCCCCCATTCCCCCTTATCCCATCCCTTTCCTCTCATTTTTTCTCTGTGGTGGATAGATTTCTATACCCTATTAAGTGTGTCTGTTATTTCCTTTCTGAGCTATTTCTGATGAGAATGAAGGCTAACCCATTCCCCCTCCCCTCCTCCCATTCTACTCCATTGTAAAAGCTTCCTCTTGACTCTTATGTGATATATCTTAGACCCTTCTTCCTCTCCTTTATCTTCCTCCAGTACTTTCCTTCAACACCCATTGAATCCATCATTTTGCTATATTATACCATTATATTCTGCTCCTTCCTGTGCCTTGTCTCTTTATGTTCCTTCTAACTGCTCTTATAAATGAGAAAGTTCATGAGTTTTCAGTATCTTCTTCCCATGGAGGAATATAAACAATTCAGCATCATTAAGATCCGCATGGTTAGTCCTTCTTGTCAGGTCTTTCTATGGTTCATCTGAATCCTGTACTTTGAGCTCAAATTTTCTGTTCAGCTCTGGTTGTTTCCATAGGAAATTTTAAAAGTCCCCTGTTTCATTGAAAATTCATCTTTCCCCATGAAAGTGGTTGTTCAGTTTTGCTAGGTAGTTGATTTTCAGTTGTAATATCATATTCCAAGTCTTACAAGCCCATAATGTAGATGCTGCCAGAGCCTGTGTAGTCCTGACTATAGAGCCAAGATAGTTGAATTGCTTGTTTCTGGAAGATTTTAGTATTTTCTCTTTGGCTTGGTAGATCTGGAGTTTGGCTGCAATATTCCTGGAAGTTTTTCTTTGGGGATCTCTTTCAGGAAGTGATCAGTGAATTACCTCAATTTCTATTTTACCCTCTGCTTCTAGTATCTCAGGGGCAATTTTTCTGTATTATTTCTTTTCCTGGTCATGACTTTCAGGTATCCCAATAACTTTCAAATTATCTCTTCTGGATCTGTTTTCAAGGTCATTTGTTTTTCCAATGAGAGATTTCACATTTTCTTCTAATTTTTGTTTTTTGGAGGGATAGTTTTATTTCTTCCCAACTTCTCACAAAATCTTCAGCTTTCTTTAGTTCCATTCTGCATTTGAATGAGTTATTTACTTCAGATAGTTTCTTTATCTCATTTTCCAGTGGGCAGTTCTTCTTTTTAATGGCATTAATCTTCCCATTTGCTTTTTGTGTTGCTTTTTTTTCCATTTGGCCTAAACTGGTTTTTAACATTATTTTCGTCAGCATTTTTTTGGTATTTCTTTCACCAAATTGTTGACTTGGTTTTCATGGTTTATCTGCATCACTCTCATTTCACCTCCCTTAATTGCTTTTCAAAATCTTTTTTGAGCTCATCCATAGCCTGGCCCCGTTTTCTATTTATTTTGGAGGTTTTAGATAGAGAAGCTTCAATTTTGTCATCATCTGAGTAAGTATTTTGATGCTACTTGGGAGGAAAATAATTTTCTATGACCTGTTTCTTCTTTTTCTGTTGTTTGCTCATTTCTCTGTCTATGACCAATTTACTGCACTTCCAAGACTTTGGGGGGGGGGCTAGGGGACAGCCCACAAGGGATTTTAATTCCTCTAAGATCATATGAGAGGCTCTGACTGCTCTCTTGCTTTTTGCAAGCCCTCCCCTCCGCTCTGGAGGTGTGAGGATGGTCTCTGCTCATCTGTAGTGGTGTGGGAGCCCAAACTGCAACCTGTATCTGAATTTGGGCAAACAGCTGAGTCCTGCCCCAGGGAAAGCAGAGAGATTTCTTTAGTCTCTATAAATCCCCTTACTGTCTATGGGCTGAGAGCTCTGGACATGTTGAGTAGCTCTGCTGAATCCCACTGTAGGTTCTCACTGCACGGTTGATTTAAGGCTGGAGTTCCACTCTGCACTCACTCTGGTGCAACAGAATTCTCTCACTAAACCTTCCAGCTGTTCCCACTGACTAAATCACCCCCTCTGCCAGGGAAAGCTTTGATGAGCTGAGGCTGAGACTGCACTGTGGCTTTTTCCAACCCCTGGTCCCAGGAGAACAGACCTATCCAAGGGATCTTCTAAGTTGTCTTGGACAGGGAAATTATATCACTCAATCTTTCTGGGGTTTCAGCCCCTCTAGATTTTGGCTATAGTCATAATATGATAGCTTTTGGAGTTTTGGGGGGAATGTGTTTGCAGGAATTCCTGCCTTCATGCCACCACTTTTTCTGCCCCACTCTCATAATTTTAATTGTGGATTTCATAATGATCATTCTAAAAGATGCAACTTTTTATTGAACTCTCATCAGATTTCCAGTCATACAATTTCCTATCATCCTTTTCTTCTCTTGAATGTTTCATTGCCTTTCCTGACACCCAAAACACAACATTTTCAGAAAATTTTCTACCATCATCCCTATCTATGTTACTATCACAACCATTCTGTTGGTTTATTGGATGATAATAATTATCTCTTTTAGTTCTAACTGCCATCCAACCTTCTTACTGAGAACTTCTAGTCATTCTTAAGTCTCTGAATCCAAGGGTATGCTCCATTCAGACAAGATAAATTCTTTGAAATAATTTAAGAAAAAAATAATTGGAAACCTCATTCCAACATGTGTGTAACCTCATTGTTAATTTTGATCAATCTGGGAAAAACAATAATGTTGACAACAGCAAAACAGCTTTTCTATAATTCATACTTAAGTAGTAGGAAAATGTGATATGGTATGGTCAGGCAGCAAGGTTGATTTTTTTCACTAATGTTATACACATATTGAGAGTTCTCCAACTCTACTTTGGGCTTATGTCTTCTTTCCTTGCTTCATGATATCCTGAAGAATATTACAAGATTGTTCTTGTTGTTGTTGTTGTTAGATACCATCACTACAGCCTCAGAGATGCCTTAATCAGATTTGCTGATACAATCTTTTCTTCAACTTACCAAAACTTTGACACAATGTCCATTTGCCCAATGGACTTGTAGTAAAGGAAATATTGAAACTCTAATCAGGCATGTCTTTGAAGAATAATTCTTCATAGAAAATGCAATTTTTGTTCTAGCTGAACCAAGTGTGCTACTTTTAGCATTACTTATTATTATTATTATTATTATTATTATTATTATTATTACTTAATAATAGCTACCAGTTTTAGAGTGTTTTATGATTTTCAAAGTGCCTGTAGATATGTTATCCAATTTTTTACAACTGTGGAATAGTGAGGGGAAATTTATTTTTCTAATTTTATCTTATTACATTATTTTCCCATTTTAAAGATGAGAAAACTAAGGTCCAACGATTTTCCTGATGTCACAGAGCTAGTTAATAATAGAAGTGGATTTGAGCCTAGGTATTTTGATATTGAATCAAACATCACAACCAATCAATAAATTTGATTAATTTTCTATTAGATTATTTATCATGGTCTCTTAGCTTTTTTATTTCATTTTATTTTTTCCAATTCCATGCAAAGATAGTTATCAACATTCATTCTTTTGCAAGCTTTAGAGTTCCACATTTTAATGTTACCCTTCCTCCCCTCCCCATCCTCATTGCAGTGAACAATCTATTAGAAGTTGTACATTTACAAACATATTGAACAAATTTTCATATTAATCATATTGAAAAAGAGGAATTAGTAGTACAGGGGAACAACAAGAGAAGAAAAGCCAAACATGAAAGAAGTTTTAAAAAGTGAATATAATATGATTTGCTCGACATATAAATACCACAGGAATTCTCTGTATGTGGATGACATTTTCTATAACAGCTCTGTCATGATTGTGCTTGATCCTTAAAGTGCTGAGAGGAGCTGCATCCATAACAGTTGATGATCTCTTAATGTTGCTGTTAAGATATTCAGTGCTCTCACTTCTACTTCTGCTCATTTCATACAGCATCAGATGTTGCAAATCTTTCCAGGTTTTTCTAAAGTCCCATAACTCATAATTTCTTTCATAGCAATAGTAATCCTAGCGCAGCTAGGTGGTATAGAGGATAAAGCACCAGCTTTGTAGTCAGGAGTAGCTGGGTTCAAATCTGGTCTCAGACATTTAATAATTACCTAGCTGTGTGGACTTGGGCAAGCCACTTAAACCTATTTGCCTTGCAAAAACCTAAAAAAAGGTAATCCTTAATATTCCTATATCATAACTTGTTTAACCATTCCCCATAGGATGGGCATACCCTCAAATTTCTAATTCTTTGCCATCACAAAGAGAACTTCTAAAATATTTTTAACCTAAGGGTCTTTCCTCCTTTCTCATGTTTTTTTAAGGATATACGGCTAGTAGTGCTGGATCAAAGGACATCCACTACTTTTTATTGTCCTTTGGTCATAGTTCCAAATTGCCAACCAGAATGGTTAGATCAGTTCACAACTCCACCAAGAAATGCATTGGTGTTCCAGTTTTCCCACATTTTTCTCAAATTTTGATCATTTTTTATTTTTTCTCATTTTTTATATATTTATTTTTCATCCATTATACCCATGTATATTTTTAACTTACAAAATTTCCTTCCACCCTCCCTGCCCACTCCCCCTCTCTTCAGTGATGAACAGTCAGATTAGCTTTGGTGCATACATATTTTTGATAAATATGTTTACAGATTAGTTATTTTTGGTATGAGGAATTAGAATTAAGGGGAAAAGATATATAAGATAATTATTATAGAGTATTCCTCAGATTTTGATGGGTTTCTTTTCTGTGTTTGTGTTTTGTTTTGTTTTTCTTTCTCTTGAATGGGGATAACATTGTCCATAGCCAGTCTAACACAGTTGTCCTAGCTATCTAGACAACTGAGAAGCGCTGCTTCCATCAAGGTATCTCATCCCACAAATGATGTTGTTAATGTGTACACTGTTTTCTTGGTTCTACTCCCTTCACTCAGCATCAGATACCATAAGTAATTCCATGCTTCTCTAGAGTCTGACTGACCATTTATGGCTTCTTATAGAACAATAATATTCCATTATTTAACTATTCCCCAATTGATCAGCATCCCTTCAATTTCCAATTATTTTCACTATGAAAAAAAACACTGCTGTGAATATTTTGGAACATGTAGGACTTTTCCAATTTTTATGATATCTTCTGGATATAGACCTGGATTTGGAATTTTTGGATCAAAGGGTATGTACAGTCTTATTGTTCTTTGGGCAATTTTAGGCATTCTAATACTTGTGAAATAGTATATCAGAGTTCCTTTAATTTGAATTTCTCAAATCAATAATGATTGGTAACATTTTTTTATATGACTATAGATAGCTTTAATTTCTTCTTCTGAATATTGTCTGTTTATATCCTTTAGTTATTTTTCATTTGGAGAAAGACATATTCTTATTTCATATAAATTTGACTCCATTATCTCTCTCTCTCTCTCTCTCTCTATATATATCTCTCTCTATATATATATATATATATATATATATATATATATATATATATATATATATATCATATATATATATGTGTGTGTGTGTGTTTGTGTGTATGTATAATACAAATGAGTCCTTTTTCAGAAATATTAGCTATAAAATCATATCTTAGTTGGTTTTATTTGACCAAAAATTTTTCAATTTAATGTTGTCAAAATTATCTCTTTTGCAGTTTATAACTTCCGCTGTCTCTTGTTTAGTCATAAACTATTCCCTTCTCCATGGATCTGATAGGAAAATGATTACATGTTCTCTTAATTTGGGTATGGAAAGACTCTTTATGTTTAAATCCTGTACCCACTCTGATCTTATCTTGAGATAAATTGTGAGATGGTGGTCCATATCTAATTTTTACCATACTATTTTCCAGTTTTCCTAACAGGTTTTGTCCTATCTTAAGTTCTTATATCAGAAGCTTGGGTTTTGAGTCTCCAAAACATTAAATGACCTTAAGAATTTACTACTGTTTCTTTTGTACCTAATCTATTCCACTGATCCAGTGGAATAGTCAGTAACAGACAGTTTTGATAAGTGTCACTTTATAATATAGTTCTAGATCTATTACAGCTAGGCCAAATTCCTTTCTATTTTTTTCATTAATTCCTTTGATATTCTGGTCCTTTTGCTCTCCAGATGGATTTTGTTACTATTTTTTGGCTCTGTAAAATAATGTTTGCTAGTTTGATTTATATAGCACTGAATAACTTAATATTTTATTAGCTCTGCCTACTCATAAGCAATTGATATTTTCCATTTTGTTACCTGTGACTATATATCTGCAAAAAGTATTTTTATAATTGTTTTCATATGATTTCAGGGTTTGCTTTGGGATGCATCTTCTGAAGTATTTTAAGTTGTCTATAGTTTCTTTAAATTGAAATGCTGTTTCTTGCCATTGTACTTCTTTGGTAAATATACAGAAATGCTTGTGATTTCTGTGTGTTTATTCTATATCTTATTACTTTGCTAAAGTTGCTAATTCGTTCAAATAAATTTTAGTTGATTTTCTAGTGTACTCCAAATATACCATCATATTTGTCTACAAAGTGTGAGTTTTGTGTTCTCATTATTCATTCTAATTCCTTTTATTTCTTTTCTTTTATTATTGCTAAAATTAAAATTTCTAATACAATATTTAAAAACAATAGTGATGATGGGGCTTCTTGTTTCACCCTTGATCTTTTTGGACAGTATTCTAGATTGTCCTCATTGCATGTTATATTGATGATGGTTTTTCATATATACTGCTTATTATTTTAGGGAACACTGAATTTATTCTTAGTTTTTCTAACTTTTTTGAAAGGCAGTGAGGTTGATTGACTTGTACAGGATCAAAAAACTAATAAATATTAAATATCTAAAATCAGATTTGAGGGTCAGAGCTCTATCCACTGCATTACATAGCTGCCCTATTTATTGATTTATTTCGTGAACAATTTTAATTATTTTGAGTTTTACAATTTTTCCCCCAATCTTACTTCCCTACCCCCCACCCCCCACAGAAAGCAATTGTAAGTCTTTACATTATTTCCATGTTATACATTGATCCAAATTGCATTTGATGAGAGAGAAATCATTTCCTTAAGGAAGAAACATAAAGTATGAGAGTTAACTGAATCAGATAATAAGACATAAGCTTTTTATTTTCTAAATTTAAGGAAAGAATCCTTGGTTCAAACTCCATGATTCTTTATCTGGCTACAGATGGTATTCTCCATTGCAGAAAGCCCAAAATTGTCCGTTATTGTTGCACTGATGAAATGAGTGAGTCCATCAAATTTGATCATCGCTCCTATGTTGCTGTTAGGGTGTACAGTGTTTTTCTACTTCTGCTCATCTCACACAGCATCACCTTATGCGAATCCCTCGAGGCTTCCCTGAATTCCCATCCCTCCTGGCTTCTAATAAAACAATAAGGTTCCATGACATACATATACCACATTTTGGTAAGCCATACCCAAATTGAAGGACATTTACTTGACTTCCAATTCTTTGCCACCATAAACAGGGCTGCTATGAATATTTTTGTACAAGAGATGTTTTTTACCCATTTTGATCATCTCTTCAGGGTATAGATCCAGTAGTGGTATTGTTGGATCAAAGGATATTCACATTTTTGTTGAACTTTGGGCATATGTCCAAATTTTTCTTCAGAAAGCCTGGATGACTTCACAGCTCCACCAACAATGTAATAATGTCCCAGATTTCCCACAACTCTTCCAATAATGATAATTATCCTTCCTGGTCATATTGGCCAGTCTGAGAGGTGTGAGGTGGTACCTCAGAGAATCTTTAATTTGCATTTCTCTAATGAGTAATGATTTAGAGAAATTTTTCATATGACTGTGAATTGCTTTGATCTCCTCATCTGTACATTGTCTTTCCATATCCTTTGACCATTTGTCATTTGGGGAATGGGTTTTATTTTAAAATTATGACTCAGTTCTCTGTATATTTTAGAATTGAGTCATTTCTCCTAAACATTCATTGTAAAGATTGTTTCCCTGTTTTCTACATTTCTTTTTATCTTGATTACAATGGTTTTGTTTGTGCAAAACCTTTTTAATTTAATGTAATCAAAATCATCTAGTTTGTTTTTGTGATGCTCTCCAACTCTTCCTTAGTCATAAACTGCTTCCCTTTCCATAAGTCTGACAGTCTTTGATTTTCGAATTTGCTTATAGTATTTTTTTTTTGTTTAAATGCTATATCCATTTGGATCTTATCTTGGTAAAGGGTGTGAAGTGTTGGTCAAATCTAAGTTTCTTCCATACTAACTTCAAATTCTTCCAGCAATTTTTTTTATCAAAGAAAGAGTTTTTGCCCCAGTAGCTGGACTCTTAAGGTTTATCAAACAGCAGATTACTAAAATTGTTTCCTGCTATTACACCTAGTCTATTCTACTGGTCCATCACTCAGTCCATCACTCTATTTCTTAGCCAATACCAGACAGTTCTGATGGCTGATGCTTTATAATATAATTTTGGATCAGGTAGGGTTAAGCCTCCTTCTTTTGTATTTTTTTTTCATTAAATCCCTTGAAATTCTTGACTTTTTATTTCTACATATGAATTTATTTACAACATTTTTAACTCATTGGGAGGGCACTAAACAGGTAGTTTAGTTTTGGTAGAATTGTCATTTTATTATATTAGCTTTACCTATCCATGAGCAGTTGATGTTTGCCAAGTTATTTAAATCTTATTTAATTTGTGTGAGAAGTGTTTTATAATTGTTTTCAAAAAAATTTCTGAGTCTTCCTTGGCATATGGACGCCCAGGTATTTCATATTGTCTAAGGGTTCTTTGAATGGGATTTCTCTTTCTAGCTCTTCCTACTATATCTTGCTATGCATATATAGAAAAGTTGAGGATTTATGAGGGTTTATTTGATATCCTGTAACAGTGCTAAAATTGCTAATTGTTTCCAGTAGCTTTTTGTATGATTTATTGGGATTCTTTAGGTATACCATCACCATCATATCATCTTCAAAGAGTGAGAATTTTGTTTCTTCCTTCCCAATGTTAATTCCTTCAATTTCTTTTTCTTTTCTATTTGCTGATGCTAACATTTCTAATATGATATTCAATAGTAGTGGTGATAATTGGCATCCTTGTTTCACCCCTGATCTTACTCGGAATGCCTCTAGCCTCTCCTCATTGAATATAATGCTTGTTGATGGTTTCAGATAGATGCTGCTAATTATTCTAAGGAACAGTCTATTTTTTCCTAAACTCTAATGTTTTTTAATAGGAATGTATGCTGTATTTTGTCAAAATCTTTTTCAGCATCTATTGATATGATCATATGTTTTCTGATAGGTTTGTTGTTGATATAATTGAGTATACTAACAGTTTTCCTAATATTGAACCAACCCTGCATTCCTGGGATAAATCTACTTGATCATAGTGTATTAACCCCAGGGATAACTTGCTGTAATCATTTTGCTAAGATTTTATTTAACATTTTTGCATCTATATTCATTAGAGAGTTAGGTCTATAATTTTCTTTCTCTGTTTTAACTCTTCCTGGGTGAGGTATCAGCACCATATTGGTTTCATAGAAAGAGTTAGGCAGAGTTCCATCTTCCCCTATTTTTCCAAAGAGTTTATAAAGAATTGGAACCAATTGTTCCTTGAATGTTTGGTAGAATTCACTTGTGAATCTATCAAGCCTGGAGATTTTTTCTTAGGGAGTTCAATGATGACTTGTTGAATTTCTTTTTCTGAGAGGGCTGTTTAGGTATTTAATCTCTTCATTTAACTTGGGCAACTTATATTTTTTGCAAATATTCAACCATTTCACTTAGTTTGTCAAATTTATTGGTATAGAGTTGTGCAAAATATTTCTGAATTAGTACTTTAATTTCCTCCTCTTTGTTGGTGAATTCACGATTTTCATTTATGATACTAGTAATTTGATTTTCTTATTTCTATTTTTCTAAATCAAATTGACCAGAGGTTTATCAATTTCAATGTTTTTTTCATAAAACTAACTTTTAATTTTATTTATTAATTCAATAGTGTTTTTGCTTTAGATTTTATTAATTTGTTTTATTTTAGAATTTCTAGTTTGGTATTGAATTGGAGATTTTTAATTTTTTCTTTAATTATTTTAGTGGCATATTTAGTTCCTTGATTTATTCTTTCTCTAATTTATTCATGCAAACATTTAAAGCTATAATATATCCTCTGATTGCTGCTTTGAGTGAATACCATATGTTTTGCTCTGTAGTTGCCTAATTGTCATTTTCTAGGATAAAATAATTTATTCTTTCTATAATTTGCTGTTTGATCCACTCATTCTTTAAAATGAGGTTTTTAAGTTTCCAATTAGATCTGGATCTATATCTCCCTGGCCCAATATGTCATATGACTTTTATTGCATTGTGACCTGAGAAAGATAAATTCACTATTTCTGCATTTCTGCAGTTGATCATTAAGTTTTCATGCCCTAATATATGGTCAATTTTTGTTTAAGTGCCATGTAATGCATAGAAAAAGGTATATTTCTTTCTATCCCCATTCATTTTCCACCATAAGTCTATCATATCTAGTTTTTCTAATGATCTATTTACCTCTTTAACTTCTTTCTTGTTTATTTTATGATTTGATTTATCTAGGTCTGAGAGTGGGAAGTTGAGGACTCCCACTAGTAGAGGTTTGCTGTCTATGCCTTCCTGTATTTCTGTCAGCTTCTCCTCTAAGAAGTTGGATGCTGTCCCATTGGGTCCATATAAATTCAGTACTGAAATCACTTTATGGTCTATGGTACCTTTTAGGAGGATATAGTTTCCTTCCTTATCTCTTTTAATGATATCTATTTTTGTATCTGCATTGTCTGAGATAAGGATTGCTATCCCTGCTTTTTTCACTTCAACTGAAGCAAAATGTATTTTGTTCCAACCTTTTACCTTTACTCTATATGTAACTTCCTGCTTCAAATGAGTTTCTTGTAAGCAGCATTTTGTAGGATTCTAGTTTATAATCTACTCTGCTATTTGCTTATGTTTTAAGGGAAAGTTCATCCCATTCACATTCAAAGTTATATTTACTAACTATTTATTGCCCTCCATGCTACCTTCCCTTTGTGTTTTTCCTTTTCCCCCCTTATCCTTATTCCCCAGTATTTTGTTTCTATATACCCCCCACTTCAGTGTGTTTGCCCTTCTATATCCACCCCTCCCCTTTCTTTCCCCTTTAACTTTTTCCTTTTTCCCTTCCCATCCTTCTTTTAGTGTCGCTGTTTCCTTCCCCTCCCCTTTTCCCCTTTCAATACCTGTATGATGTATGATGAGAAGAAGTATGATGAGAAGAAGATTCAGGTGTTTCTCATTTCTTCCCTTCTTCTCCTCTATTACAATAGGTATTTTGTACCTATTATTGTAAGGAGATTTACTCCATTCAATCCCCTCCCTGTCCCATCTCCTTCCTGTTCCACTTTTTAAGTAGGAGGTGTTTTTAAATTATTATGAGTTATAGAAAATTCTGAGTATCTAATACTTCTAGCTAAATTCATTATGTCTAATAGAGTTACAATTCTTGAGAGTTATTAGTGTCTTTCTCCCAAGTAGGGTTATAGCCTGTTTTATCCCACTGAATAGCAGTCTCATGGATGAGTCATGAGTGTCCATCAATTTCGGCTAGGTGTATTCTGTCTGTAAGAGTTACAATTCTTGGGGAGGCTAGGTGGCACAGTGGATAAAGCACTGGCCCTGGAGTCAGGAGTACCTGGGTTCAAATCCGGTCTCACACACTTAATTACCTAGCTGTGTGGCCTTGGCCAAGCCACTTAACCCCATTTGCCTTACAAAAACATAAAAAAGGTTACAATTCTCAAGAGTGATGCAAATCTTTTACCCATTCTGGCATATAACCTGTTTCAACTTAATGGATAGCAGTTTATTTCTTTACCCTCCCTTTTTTTTATCTTTTCATGTGTTTCTTGAACCTCCTGTTTGATGTCCAAATTTTAATTTTAGCTCTATTCTTTTCATTAGGAATTTTTGGAATTCTTACATTTTGTTAAATGTCCATCTTTTCCCCTTCAAAAGAAGGCTCAGCTTTACAGGATAGTGCTTCTTGGCTGTATTCCAAGCTCCCTTGCTCATGCTATTCCATGAGATATTTCTCGTTCCAGGCCCTTTGATCCCTTAATGTTGATGCAGCCAGATCCTGCCTAATCGTTCCTGTGGCTCCTTGATATTTAAATTGTTTCTTTCTGGCTGCTTGCAGGATTTTCTCTTTTATCTGATAGTTCTTTAATTTTGCCACAAAATTCCTTGGTGTTTTCATTTTAGGATCTCTTTTTGGAGGGGATCAATGTATTCTTTCAATAACTACTTTGCCCTCTGGTTCCATGATATCAGGGCAATTTTCCATCACTAGATCCAGCAATATTAAGGCCTGGCTTTTTTTCTCTTCAACGTTTTCAGGAAATCCAGTGATTCTCTGGTTGCCCCTCCTCAATCTATCCTCAAGGTCCATAGTTTTGCTGATGAGGTATTTTATATTTTCTTATATTTTTTCTATTTTTTTTAATAGGCTGTTGCTGTCTCATGATGTCATTAGTTTTCACAGACTCCATTCTGTTTTTTAAAAGATGAGTTTTCTTCATTTATCTTTTGCAACTCCTTTTCCAATTAGTCAATTCCATTTTTGAAAGACCTTTCCATTTGACCAATTGAGGTTTTGAGAGAATTATTTTTATTTCATTTGAGCAACTGAGGATTTGAGAGAATTATATTATTTTTTCATTTGCCCAATTGAGAATCTGAGAGAATTATTCTCATTTTGTATTTGTCCAATTGTAATTTCCAATAATTGGTTTTCTTGTTGCAAGATGTTAAACTTCTCTTGGGTTTCTTTTTCCAGATTTTCCAGTTGATTATTAAACTCCTTTCTTATTTCTTCAAGGAAGCTTTTCTATGCCAGAGACAAGATCATATTCTCCTCAGAGTTTTTAGGTCTTTCTGAGTTAGGGTCTTTTCCTTCCAAGAATTTTTCTGTGGATCCACCTTTTTGCTGACCTTTCTTCATTTTTCTAAGACCTTGTTGGGGAGTTGCTGGTTCACAGAGTATTGGTTTTGGGATACCTAGAGGCCAGCCAGCCATTAGGAGGTGCTGGTTCCTTTCTCTGGAGTGTCTGTGACTTTGGTTGTGGCCTACTTCCTTAACATGGAGGGAGTTTGTGAAGCTGTTAAATCCTTTTGTCTTCAATCTGTTGTGGGTTCTACCCTGGGATAAGGTCATCTCTCTCCCTATTTTCAGCTGAGTTTCTTCTTCTGCTCACACACCTATGCTTGGGGCAGGAGTAGTCTGTAGCTGTGTATGTTCTGGGAAGAGGCCTCAACTGTAATGGAGGCATGGACTCGGAGTTCCTCAGACCAGAGGAGCCCAGGGATGGTGTCCCCAACTCTCCTGCACTGCAACTTTTCCCAACCCTGTTAGCAAGGTCCAGATGGTCCACACCAAAACCAATACCCCTACTCCCTAGTTGACCCCAACCCCTGCACCCCCTCCCCCACACTTGACCAGGCTATAGCCCCACTGATCAAGCCAGTCAGACTCTTGGACCCTCTGACTTCCGGGACTCCAACCCCTTTGATAATCAGGCTGATCCATGTCTGAACTGCCTTCTGCACTGGGACTCACCCAGAACTGCAGTAGATTTTCTTTCTCCTGGCTTTTCTTTCTGGGTTTTGTGGATTGGATTTCTGTTAAGAGGTTTGTTTTATATCATAGATGAGGAAAAATCAATAGATGTTAGAACTGTGCCTGTCTTCTCTCCACCACCTTGGCAGGAAGTCTATTGTTTGCAATAGTAACCGAAGCTGCATTTTGTCAAAAGCTTTCCCTCTTTGGGTAAAATCTATGGAATCGATAATGGGATTTCTGTTAATTTTGCCCTGATTGTGTAAAATCAGAGTGATATTATCTTGCCATTTCTTTTATAATTTTACTCAAAATGAATATAGGATTTAGACATAAAAGGTGATAATTGGAGAAAAAGGAATCCTTTCCAGAAAGGGGAGTAGTTTATGTCCAAAGAAGATCCAGAGAAAATTATAAACTGCAAAATGAAAAATTTTGATTGCATTAGATTGAGAAGTATTCACAAAAATAAAAATAGTGCAACCAAGATTAAAAGGAAGGCAGTTAAGTTGTGAAAATATTAGCCACTGTTGTCTCTGACAAAGGAATCATTTTTAAAATATATAATATCTGCATTAATTTTAAAAAAAATATGTCACTCCCCAATTGATAAATGGTCAAAGGATTTCAAAAAGGCAATTCTCAGATGAAAAACTATAACTATCTTTAGTCAAAAATGCTCTAAACCATTATTCATTAGAGAAATACAAATTAAAATAACTGAGTACCACTTCACACATACCAGATTGTCCAATATGACTAAAAAGAAAAATGATCAATGTTGGAGGAGTGGTGAGAAAACTGAGACACCAATGTATTGTTGGTAGAGTTGTGAACTCATTCACTATTTCTGGAAAAGAATCTGGAGTTATAACAAAAGGGCAACTAAACTGGACATACTCTTTGATCCAGCAATATAACAACTAGGTCTGTATTGCAAAGAGATATTATGAAAATAGGTAAAAACCTCACATGTAAAAAAAATTATAGGAGATATTTTCATAGTGGCAAAGAATTGGAAATTGAGGGGATATTCATCAATTAGAGAATGGCTGAACAAATTGTAGTAAATGAATATGATGCAACATGATAATTCTATAAGAAATCATGATGGACTGGATTTCAAAATATCCTGAAAAGATTTGTAAGAACTAATGCTGAGTGATGTGGGCAAAGTCAAAAGAACAATATAAACACCAACAGCAACACTGAGTGATGATCAACTATGATGAGCCTATCATTACAGTAGAATAGAATAAAATTCAAAGATAATTTTTAAGGACTTATGAAATAGAATAAAATACAATGCCAGAGAAAGAACTGTGGAGTTTAAATATAGACCAAAGCTTACTATCTTCATTTTTCAAAGGTGTCTCAACAGTTTAGGAGAACAAGGTACATAGTACCTGTGAGATCTATGGAAAGGGCTGAAGTTTAAAACCAAGGAAGAGACAGAGATTATAAAAAATACAACTGGACTGGGTGGCTAGGTGGCCTGACTCCAGGAGTACCTGAGTTCAAATCCTGCCTCAGACACTTAATAATTACCTAGCTGTGTGGCCCCGGGCAAGCCATTTAACCCCATTGCCTGGGAAAAACCATTAAAAAACTGTATAATTTTGATTACAATAAATTTATAAAAACTTTTGCATAAACAAAATCATTCTAACAAAGATCAAAAGAAATTCATTAATTTGGTAAACAATTTTGACAAGTTGTGTTTCTGACAAAGGACTCATTTCAAAACATTTAGAGAGTGGAGTCAAATTTATAAAAAAAGCAATCCATTTCCAAATTGACAAACAGTCAAAGCCTATGCAAAGGCAATTCGTAGCATAGGAAATCAAAGAGAAATGCAAATTGAAGCATCTCTGAGATGCCACTTCACATTACTGCATTGTTGGTGGAGTTGTGAATGATCCAACCTTTCTGGAGAGAAATTGGCAATTATGCTCAAAGGGCAAAAAAAAAAGCATGCATACCCTTTGATCCAACAATACCACTACTGAGTCTATATCTTGAAGAGATCAGGAAAATGGGTAAAAATCTCACATGTCCAAAAATATTCCTAGAAGCTCTGTTTGTAGTGGCAAAGAATTGGGAAACAAGGGGATGTCCATCAATTGGAGAACAGCTGAACAAGTTGTGGTATATGCATGTGATGGAAAACTATTGTTCTATTAGAAACCAAGAGGGATGGAATTTCAGAGAAACTTGGAAAGACATGCATGTACTGATGTTGAGTGAGACAGGCAGAACTAGCAGAACACTGCACTCCTTAACAACAATGTTTGGGGGTAAGAGCCAAGATGGCAACAGGAGAGGGCCATCTCTTAGTTGTTCCGAAGCAAAATTTATAATCTAAGGACTCTAACTACATTTTCGAGACAGAACCCACAGAGGGATCCGGTGAGGCAATTCTCCAATCCCAGGTAAGCCAGAAAAGAGTGGAAAGGCTCGGCTCCACAGGGTCGGAGGGGTGGCCCACCAGAGGGATCGCCCACCAGAATGAAAGAACTTCAGTGGCCCACGTTGGCAGGGGCAGTTTCCTGAGCTACACCCTGGGAAGCACCAGGTGCAACTTGGAAGAAGAGCGCAGGGACTTCTGCCAAGGTGAGCACGTGAAGCCCCAGATCCAGGGACCAGAAGCAGGGGGAGCTGGTAAGCAGGAGTCCCTAGGGCATGAGTTCCCTGAGCTTAGGGAGGGCAGTGAAGAGAGACTGCTGAGCTCTGTCCTCTTTCCCTGGAACAGAACTCTGGGGCTCTGAAAACATTCAGATACTGATCATAGTCTAAGCCTCCCATCAAACAGCAGGGCCCCCTCCCACTTCAGCCCCTTGGCAGAGGGGTGCACTTAGGGTCATTCACAGATCAGGAGGGAAAACAGGAGGGAAAACAGAGCCTCATACAAGGAAATTCTTGTGGGAATATCCCACTAATACTCAGAAGCTCAGGGAGCACCCCCCCAAACCAGGCACAAGCTGGGGACATAAGGAAAAAAGAGGAAAAAGAGGAACACCATAGAGAAATACATTGCCTGTGATCTCAAGAAGGATCAAAACACTCAATATGAAAAGGCGAAAGTACAAGCTCCTGCATCTAAAGACTCCAAGAAAAAAACAGAAATTGGGCTCAGGCCATGACAGAGCTCAAAAAAGACTTTGAAAATCAAGTGAGGGAGATAGAGGAACAATTGGGAAATGAAATAAGAGAGATACAGGAAAAACATGAAAATGAAGTCAGCAGTTTAGTCAAGGAGATCCAAAAAAATGCTGAAGAAAATAACTTGCTAAAAACCAGCTTAGGTCAAATGGATAAAACAATTCAAAAAGTTATTGAGGAGAAGAATGCTTTAAAAAGCAGAATTAGTCAGATGGAAAAGGAGATAAGAAACCACTCAGAGGAAAACAAATCCTTCAGACAAAGATTAGAACTCAGGGAAATTGCTGATTTTACAAGAAATTAGGACTCAATTCTTCAAAACCAAAAGAATG
Organism: Macrotis lagotis; assembly: GCF_037893015.1. Lineage (NCBI taxonomy): Eukaryota > Metazoa > Chordata > Mammalia > Peramelemorphia > Peramelidae > Macrotis > Macrotis lagotis. The sequence continues at coordinate 180,998,300 of NC_133659.1, read as the reverse complement.
GAAAATTAGAAGAAAATGTGAAATATCTCATTGATAAAACAACAAATATGGAGAACAGATTTAGGAAAGATTATTTTAAAATTATTGGAATACCTGAAAGTCATGATCAGGAAAAGAGCCTTGACATCATTTTCAAAGAATTATTACAAGAATAATGCCCTGATATCCTAGAAGCAGAGAGCAAAATAGAAATGGAGAGAATACACAGATCTCCCTGAGAAAGAGATCCAAAAAAAATAACCCCCAGGAATATTATAGCCAAGTTCCAGAACTCCCAAGTCAAAGAGAAAATGTTACAAGCAGCCAGAAGGACACAATTCAAATATCATGGAGCTGCAGTCAGGGTCACACAGGACTTAGCAGCAACTACATTAAAAGCTTGTAGGGCTTGGAATATAATATTCTGGAAGGCATAAAGAGCTTAGAATGCAACCGAGAATCAACTACCCAGCAAAACTGAACATCCTCTTGCAGAGAAAAAGATGGACTTTCAAAGAACCACTGGGATTTCAAATGTTCCTGTTGGAATGGCCAGAGCTGAACAGGTTTAATCTTCAAATACAGGACTCAGGTGAAGCATAGAGAAGGAGGAGAAGGGGAAAAATAATGAGGGACTTAATGATGATGAACTACATGTATTCCTGTATAGAAAAATGATACTGATAATACTCATATGAACCTTCTCATCTAATAGAGCAGGTAGAAGGAACTTTTATAGATGAAGAACAGGAGAAAACTGAATTTGAAGACAGTGTGGTGTAAAAATGGAGTCAATAGATAAAAGGGAAAGGTAATGGGAGAAAGAAAAAGGAGAGGAGGAATAGACTACGATATTTCATATAGTAAGATTTTTCTTTATTACAATAATCTATTGCAATGATATGGAAGGGGGAAGGCAAGGGGGAATGAGGGCATCTTTGCTCTCATCAGAGGTGGCTAGGAGAGGAAAGAACATATATACTCAGTGGGGTATAGACATCTGGAGTAAGAAGGAGAGAAGGGGGACAGGGGAAAAGAGGGGAATGTGAGTGATGGAGGAGAGGATGGACCATGGGGGGAGAGTGGTTAGATGTAACACATTTTCTTTTTTATTTCTTGCAAGGGGCTGGGATTGGATGGCCTGTCTGGGACCATAGGACTGGGTGGATGCTGCATAAGGGGTGGTATGTAGGCTCAGGGCCACTTGGCCCCTGGCCTGGGGATCTGTCTGCTGAGCCACTCAACTACCTTACTGCAGAGACAGAGTAAAAGGAGAGAGAAAATATAGTTCGTGGTAGTAGAGAAGTATGAATGGAGGAAATTGCTATCAGCAACGGCAACAGTGGAAAAATATGGAAGTAACTTTTGTGCTGGACTTATCCTAAATGTGATTCACCTGTGACAAAGTTGGTGGTGTTGGAACACAGACTGAAGCACATTTATTATTATTATTATTATTATTATTATTATTATTATTATTATTATTATTATTATTATTATTATTTTCTGGGGGCTGTTGAAGGGCAAATGGGACTGAGTGGCCTTCCTGGGGCCACACAGCTGGGTGATTGTTGGGTTTCTGAGGCCAGATTTGGACCAAGGTGCTCCTGGGTGAAGGGTCAGTGATCTGTCTGCCACCCAACCACCTCTACTATTATTATTATTATTTTATTTTATTTTGAGTCGGTTTTTTTTTAGGGCAATGGGGTTGGGGTGCCTTGCATGGGGTCACACAGCTGGGTGATTGTTGAGTGTCTGGGGCTGGATTTGGGCTCAGGTGCTCCTGGCTCCAGGGCTGGTTCTCTGTCCACTGCACCACCTGGCCATAACCTACAATTATTATTTTTTTATTTTTATTTTAATTTTTTCTCTGCTCTTTACTTTATTACTTATGTGGGTCTATATTTTCTTGGGGGAGAGGATATTATGTTTGCTCTTAAACAAGAATATTTTAGTAATGTACAAAAAATTTATTTGTACAAAATAAGAATAAATAAACAAAAACCCGCCAACAACATGTGGTTTTAATCAACCTTGATAAACCTGCTCACTCTCTCAGTGCAATAATCCAGTTCAATTTTGGGGGTTCTTTGATGGAAAATACAATCTGTATACAGAGAGGAAACTGTAGAATGTGAACAAAGATCAAAGATTACTATCTTCAATTTAAAAAAAAAAGTTGTCTTATGTATTATCCATTTTTCTGTCTCTAATATTTTCTCTCTTCTTTAAGGCTGCAGTTTTTCTATCAACATTTTCAATATTGAGCCATGCATATCATGGAAATAATGAAAAGACTATCAAATTGACTCTTTTGGAGGGAGGAGGAAAACATTGCAAAATTCAAAACCTTGCCAAAAATATGGTTGGTAGAAACTACTATTGTATATAATTGGAAAACAAAATACTTATAAAAAACAGTCAGCTTAAGTAATATGGTATTTTTTTCTGTTTTGATTTGTTTCTTTCACATATGATTAATATGGATCTATGTTTAGCATAATTATATGTGTATGATCTATATTAGATTGCTTTTTGTCAGGGAGAGGAAGAAATAAAGTAAGGGAGGGAGAAAAATGTAAAATTCAAAACTTGGCCAAAAAATGATTGTGAAAAGCTACCTTTGCATGCTGTTGCAAAGACCAATGAATTAAATATATTTTTTTTTGAAAAAAAAGGATATTGGGATCATAGTGGTGGAAAAAAAGAATTTGGCTGAACTCCTTGATCTATATTTTTCAACATTTTAAGTGGAATTAGAATTCTTTAAAAGTTTGGCAGAATTCATTTTTAAATCCAGCTGACCCAGTCGACTTTTTTCTTTTTTGCAAGGCAATGAGATTAAGTGACTTCTTCAAGGTCATACAGCTAGATAATTATTAAGTTTCTAAATCCAGATTTGAACCTTGAGTTCTGATTCCTCCTAACTATAGGGTCAGTGCTCTATCCACTGCACCATCTAGCTATCCTTTAGGAGAGTTTTTTATAGGGAGTTTATGGGTGGCTTGTTCAATTTCTTTTTCTTAAATAGGTCTATTTAAATATTTTATTTCCTCTTCTGCTAATTTGGGTAGATTTATATTTTATAAATATTAATCCATTTTACTTAGGTTGTCAAATTTATTTTTTTAGAATGGAACAACATAGCTTGCTCTATATTATTACTTTAATTTCCTCCTAATTAATCAAAGATTTATCAGTTTTATTTGTTTTTACATAAAATCAAGTTAGTTGTATTTATTATTTCAATATTTTTCTTAATTTTATTTTTCTAAATTTCTCTTTTGATTTTAAGAATTTTTAATTTAATATTCAATTATGTAGTATTAATTTGTTTTCATTGCTTTTTAGATCTATGCCCAATTCATTGATCTTTTCTTTCTCTATTTTATTCTTTTAAGCATTTAGAGATATAAAATTTCCCCTAATAGCTGCTTTTCACAGCATCCCAAAAGTTTTGCTTTCATGTTCTCTTTTTATTGTCTTTGTCTTAGATGAAATTGCTAATTATTTTTCCAATTTGTTGTCTGATTCACTTTCTTTAAAACTAAATTATTTAATTTCCAATGAATTTTTACTTTATCATTGCATAAAGTTTTATTATATGTAATTTTTATTGCATCCTGATCTGGAAAGGATCCATTTAAAATTTCTTTTTTCTGAATTTGATTATGATGCTTTTATGCCCTAATACATGTCCCGTATTTGTTTAGGTGTTATATACCATAGAGAAGAAGTTATATTCTTTTCCATCCCCATTCAATTTTTAATGTAATTTTGCTGTAATATTGTTTTGTTCAGTCATTTCATCATAATTCTCCTATGTGACTCTTCTTCCTTTCTTCCTTGGATTTTTTTTTTGAAGTGCTTTATCTGGCAATGTTTTTCAATTCTAATTGTCATTTTTTCCACCTCTGGTTACATACAAATACAAGTTTCATTATTCATTTTTAAAGCCTTGAGTTCCAAATTCTCTTCCTTCTTTCCAACCCAATTCACCTCATTGAGAAAGAAAGTTATGTTATATAGGTTTAAATATGTGTTGCAATGAAAAATATTACCACCCTCCCTCCAAAAGAAGAAACTTCAAGAAAAAAGAAATTTAAAAACTATGCTTCAATCTGTATTCAGACACCATCAGTTCTGTCTTTGGGATGGAGAATATCTTTTCTCCTAAGTCCTTTAGGGTCCTATTGGCCCCCAGCATTGCTGAGAACAGGTAATTCATTCACAGCTGATCTTCTTACAACATATCATATTTCCCATTGCATCTGTTCAGGTAACTTTTTTACTGCAAACATCATGTTCATCATTTCTTATAAGACAGTAGCATTTCATCATAATCACATGCAACAATTTGTTCAACCATTCCCCAACTGAAAAACAACACTTTATTTTCCAGTTCCTTGTCACCAGAAAAGAACTATTATAAAAATATTTATACATATAGGTTCTCTTCCTTCCTGATTTTCATCCCTTCTGGAGTATAGATCCATTAGTGGCATTGCTAGGTCAAAGGGTAGGCAGAGTTTTATATCCATTTGCTCCATATAATTGTTGAATCCGTTGACAATTCCTCTAGCAATGCATTACTGTTTCATTTTTTCCAACATTCCCTCCAATACTGTCATTTTCTCTTTCATCCTATTTGGCAATCCAATAAGTATAAGAGTACCTCAGAATTGATTCAACTCAGATTTCTTAAGGTAGCAAATTTTAAAAATTGATTTAAAGTTAGCATATTTTTTTAAGTTAGCACATTTTTTAATGATTTAAATATAGTCTTGATAAACTCATCTGAAAACTGTTCAAACCCATTGAGATACTATTATTTTTTTTATAAATGTGACTTGCTTTTCTATGTTTGAAAAATGGGGTCTTTACAGAGCAACATGTTCCAATATTTTTTCCAACAATCTTCATTATTAACTATACTTCCCTCCATCCTATTGTTCCCACTGTCTTTATTCTATTCTTTCTCTCCATTCACTCCTCAAAAGTGTTTTGTTTCTTTCTACTCCATTTCACAATTTCCCCTCCTTTCTGTTTTCTACCCTCCCCCCCCACTTTCTCCCATCCTTTCCTTTTCTATTTTCCTTCAGGGTAAAATCAATGTCTATGCCCAATAGAGTGTGTATGTTATTCCTTCTCTGAGCCAATTCCCATGGGAATAAGGCTCGCTCACTTCCCCTCATCTCTTCCCCTTTCCACTCCACTGCAAAGAACTTTTTCTACCATCTTTTTTTGAGAAACAACTTACCCCATTCTGCCTCCCCTTTCCCTTTTTTCCCAATACATTCCTCTCTCATCCCTTAACTGCATCTTTTTAACTATATTATCCCCTCAAATTCAACTCCTACCTGCGCCTTTTATACATACATATATATATATATATATATATATATATATATATATATATATTCCTTCTAACTAATAAATAAAAAAATGCACAAGGTATTAGTATCTTCATATGCAAAAATATAAGCAGTTCAACATCATTAAGTCCCTTGTGACTTGTCTTTCTTATTTACCTCTTTATGCTTCACTTGAATCTCATATTTGAAGATCAAATTTTCTGCTCAGCTCTAGTCAGGAAAATTTTTAAAGTTCCCTATTTCATTGCATGTCTACCTTAGCCCCAAAATTGTATGCTCAATTTTACTGTGTTGTTGGTACTTGATTGTAATTCAAGCTCTTTGGCCTTCCAGAATATCATATTCCAAGGCTTTATTTACAGTATTTTCTCTTTGATTTGGGACTCTGAAATTTGGTTATAATATTCCTGGCCATTTTCAGGAGGTGATCAATGAATTCCTTTAATATCTATTCCTAGCCTCTGCTTCTTGGATATCAAGATAGTTTTCCTTGATAATTTCTAGACAAAAAAAATGTCTAAGCTCTCATATTCATCATAAATTTCATGTAGTTCAGTTCTACAATGGATTTTAATATCCTTTTTAAACTCTTCTAAGATATCTATTTGAATTTGCAACCAATTCATAAATGCCTATCAATCTTTTTATATAAGCATTTTTGTCACTACATTCATTTACTGAAATGAGATTTATATCATCCCTATCAGAATATGACTTTTCTATAAGTGCTCTTTTTGCTTTTTTTGCTCATTTTGTTAGTTATGCTCTATTACTGAGCAGAGTTATAGTGCCATACTTTTGATTTTGGGGACCAGGGGACTGGTCCCTGACTTATCTCCCTGAGTTCTCAGGTGCTTGAAGTTTATTCTGTATGCTAGCATAGCCCAACACATCACCAGCATATAAGATATGAGCCTTGCTTTCTGAGCTGGGGTTGGAACCCTCCTTGTTGGTCTACTGATCCTGGAAACTGAACTATGCTGTGACTAAGAGCCTTCTGGCTTCTGAACTCTCCTGCATATTCTGGATGACACTCCCTTTTAATCCATGAGAGTCAGACCTTTTCTGAAGTACCTCTAAGTCAGTATACTGACTTGAAATCTTATGTCATTGTTTTGTTTTTTTTTTAACCCTTGTGGATTCTGTAGCTTTAGGGTGTATTTAGAGGCTTGGTCCCAAAGTGTTTCAGGTAAAGTTCAAGGAGGTCCCTTGCTTTATTCCACCTCTATTCCTACAGCTTGCACCCTATTCTAGGTTCTCATTGCCTCAAAAAATGCACTTAACTAATTCTTCAGACTTCAACTTAAACAGTTCTTTCAACAGTAACCTGTTTCCTACCATATTAAATGTGATAATATTTATAAATTTAATGCTGTCCACGTAAGTTAATTTATTAATAAATGTTTGCTTCTCTCTTCAACTCATATAAAGACTCTAAACCTTTCATTAAACACTTAGCCAACATTGTGACCTGGAAAGGGTATGTAATTTGTCAAAGTTTACCTAGCTAATCAGTATTGCACTCATGAGAATCCAGGTTTTATAGTTCAGTGCCTCTGATGCTTCTGTATCCAGATTAAATCTGACCTTCTCCATTAAGCATACCTAGATTCCTCTATTTTCCATATACAACTCTGCTTGGTTTCAACTCTAAGGAATAAAATGTCTCTTCCTGGATAAAATGATGACTTCTAATGTCATCACTATGCTGCTAATTCAGCTTTGGATACTCAGTCCCTCCCCTACCTCCCTCAGTATTTTTTTTTCATTCTGATTGTAGTTATGGAGGCTAAAATAATAAACTGTTCCTAAAGCTTTCCTTTAGAGAACTGGATATTCCATCTCATTCCACCTTCTATTTGCAGCTTTACTTGGTTTCAATTCCAAGCAATAAAATGCCCCCAAACTGGATATGCCTCTCTTTCTGTATTGTCTTCACTCCTTAGCTTCTCTTTAAGGACTAGCAGTTTCTTTTTTTTCTTATTTATGTCCCCAACACACTGCCTGGAACCTAATAGGCACTTTGTAATTATTTATTGATTTGAATTGAATTACCCCATTTCTTAATGATCTGGAAAAAAATAATAGCACCTTACTCGGAAAGGATTTTATAAGTTATATGGTTTCAATTCTAACTTATTGCAACAATTCCTTTTTATAGTAACTCTGATAGATGATTAATCAACTATTTTGCTTATTAAATATTTCCATGACAGGAAGCTCACTCTCAGTTGAGTAATTATCCATTGATGGACAGATCTCCTGCTAGAGAAATTTTTTCTGTATTGTGCTGAAACCTGCCTAAGTCAATTTTGTCTGTCAGTGGAACTTCAACTTCTGAAACTTGGAATTTCCTGTAACATGGCAGACTTTCAAATATTGTATAATAGCTATTATGTCTCTCTTAGTTTTCCTTTCCCTAAACTAAATAATTCAATTTTTTCAACTATTTTTTTGTGTAGTGTAATGACCAGATGCCTCACAAGACTGTTGACTTTTCTCTAGATGCTTTAGCTTATTAATGTCCTACTTAAAATGTGTTGTCTAGAATTGAATATAATATTTCAAATGGGGCATAGTCACCACAAAGTGCAATGGTCCTATTAATTCCCATGATTCATACATATTGCTTCTTTGAATTAATCCATTAATAACACTTCTATTAATTAACTTGACACTGATGGAGACAGAGGTATAAATAATATTTGTGTCTTATGCACATAGGGATAGAGGTTGCAGGTCACTATAAATTAAAATGGTGACAAGTGAAAAGAAGATTCATGATTCCTAAGTGAATTAATTTAGGCATTATTCAAAAAGTTCAAAAACATTAACAATATTATGACTCTCACATATCCATTTTCATTACTTTATAACAATTTAAGTTGTATTTTCATACAGAATACATTCTAGGATATTGGAAATGGTCTTAAGAAGAAAGAGATTAAATGTTTTGAGGGAGGAGGGAGAAAATATGTGTTTTCGTGAATTAAGTATCAGTACCAAATAGAGAGTTATATTTTATATAAGGACTAATCTGCCAGATTATTAAGGGAAATTAATCACAATAAAATTATATTTCATACACACTCCAATTGAAAGGCAATGTGGAGTGACAGATAAAAATGTGCATTTAGATTCAGAAAGGTCTGGGTTCAAATTCCTATTCTGACACTGGCTATGTTTCCAGTGGCAAAACATTTCATCTTTCTGAGTCTCAATTTCTTTATTTGAAAATGGAAATGGAAATAATATTATCTTTAGAACTTTTCACTTTTAAAAAAATTAAAAAGGTAATTTATATGAGGACACAGTAAGAGTATGTCATAATACTATTTCAGGAGATAGTTTTTGACCCTGTGATTGAAATCTTGTTAAGGTTGTGTATAATTAGGGGAAATAACTGTATGATCCAAATAACTTTGGACTATGACTTTTTTACCATTTCCTCTAAAAATTTTCTTTCTTTCCTTCCTTTGTTCCTTCATTCCTTTCTTCATCCATCCTTTATTTTTTCTTTCTTTCTTCCCTCCTTCCTTCTTTCTGTCCTTCCTTCCTTTTCTTCCCTTCCCTTCTCTTCTCTCTCTCTCTCTCTCTCTCTCTCTCTCTCTCTCTCTCGCTCTCGCTCTCGCTCTCGCTCTCGCTCTCTCCTCTCTCTCTCTCTCTCTGCCCACTCACTCTTAAAATGTCTTATCTTCCTCCATATTTCCATACTCCTGATCTTGAATTTATTTCTTTTTTTTTCTCTAGAAGAAAAATGCAATGAAGGAAAAAAGAAAGACCTAAGGGCCAGAAAAGTTTTTAAACTGAAGTGCAGTGGGTGCTTGTGGTTTTATAAATCGTTTCATTAATAAAGTTTTATATTTTTTATGTTCTAAAATATTGTTAAGATTTGAAATGTGAATTCCCTTAAAGTATGAGTAGTATAATATTTATTTTTATGCTTCATTTTTAGCCTATCATAATGAATTAAATTTTCTCTTTTAGCTTTTTTTATACAGTTTGTCACATTCTTAATAAACTGCTCAGAAATGAAGACATTAGCTCATATATGTTCTGAGATACTTAGAGTTTAGAATACAGTAAGACTACCAGTGACCAATTCCTAAAACTATGCTTTTAAATATAACCCAAAT